>NC_058409.1:128530263-128545434 GCF_002201575.2 Neomonachus schauinslandi
AAAAAAAAAAAAAAAAATTTAAAAAAAAAAAAAAAAAAAAAAGAAGTTAAACCTTTTTGTTAGTTTTAGAAGATAGAATTTCCCAATACAAAGATGAATGCTACCTTAATTCAGAGAAGCTAAATATTATCTAAGATTGAGGAGAAAAGATTTTTTTGTAATAATATATCTTTTAATATTCTCTTGTGTGGAATGTCCTACAAATTTTACTGCCTTTGAAAACTCATAAAATAATTTTTACTAAAGAAAATAAAGCATGCTGGAATTTCTAAAAGACTTGTCCTTTGGTTGTAATATATAGTAATGTGTTAGGCTTTGGCTCTAAGTCTTTTATGAACATACTAGTTTGAAACTCTAGTCTCTCTTTGAGAAATACAACATATTAAAAGTGTATTCTGAAATTGTTTTTTGATACAGGCCTTATATCCAGAGAAAACAATACTTGTGGATATTTGATATATATTGAATAAAAGCATTTTTGAAAAGATGTTACTTGGTAAATGATAAAGCTCCATATATACCTAGAATTCTATTAACCAAAGCTGGGTCCAGATCAGCGATGCACATTGGCCTAGGTGGGTTGATATATATATGTCATTTTGTTCTGGTTATAATATGCATAAATTAATACAAATTAGAAATTTTAGAAAGACATAAAATATACTCTTAGTAATACACCTGTGTAGTAAATTAATTTTATTATGAGACTTTTAGCAATATGTATTATTTTTTAATTCATGTACATATATATATTTCAATTCCTATATATAGACACTGAAATAGTTCAGCATAATTTTCCTAACTACCTTTAAGAGACAGGATGATTATGGAAGATTTAGAGACTATCTAAGATCCAATATTTTAGAAGCCTTTTTCCTAAGACTCATGATAATACATAATTTGTCAAAATCCAAGTTCAGTTTGGATAAATTCTTGTGGAGAAATATTAACTTCAAAGTCATTTTTTTAAAGAGCAAGAATATATTGGCTTTGTGAAGTTGGTCATTTAAATAATTTTGTTATTGATTCTATAAGAGTCACAGGTTTTTTATTATACTCCTGTGAAGGGAAAAAGTGTTAAGAAATATTAAATTTTGATGTGTGAGATGAAGGAGCATTGCAATGCTGGAGTAATCTCAGATAGAGCTAAGGCCTATAAGAACTTTAATAAGCTTACTTGTTTTCCCTTTGGAAGCAGGAAAAAAAAAGTAGCTATGATAGATGGATTTTTTCCCCCAACTCTTTACTTCCTCTCTATACTGTAATTATGTGTCTCTGGGATACTTCCTGATAGAGAAAATTTGGGATTAGCCATGTGACTTGCTTTGACTAAGGTAATATGGTTGTATAGTTCTAGCTGAGGCTTTGAAACATGGAAAAACATTTTCCAGCTCTCTTGAGCTTGCCATGTGAAAAGCATGCCCCATGAAGCCATTGTTCCTTCTGCCTAGGAACCAGAATGAAGGCATGTGAATCATAAGAAACTCTTAAGGTCTCATAAGAGAAACAAATAAAGTGAATAACCTGGAAGAGATGGATAAATTCCTAGTAACATATAACGTACCAAGACTGAATCATTAAGAAATAGAAAAGCTGAGCAGACCAATAATTAGTAAGGAAATTGGATCACAATTTCTTTCTATGTAAAGTCTTGACTGTATTCTTGGGCACCTTCTTAGCCAAAGTGTCTCAACTTCCTTTTTTTTGTTTGTTTTTTTTAAAGATTTTATTTATTTATTTGAGAGAGAGAGAATGAGAGAGAGCACATGAGAGGGGTTAGGGTCAGAGGGAGAAGCAGACTCCCTGCCGAGCAGGGAGCCCGATGTGGGACTCGATCCTGGGACTCCAGGATCATGACCTGAGCCAAAGGCAGTCGCTTAACCAACTGAGCCACACAGGCGCCCCAAAGTGTCTCAACTTTCAAAAGAGGTGTGAATTATATTTCTAGAAGTTATTATGTAGTTATTAATTTTATAATTAATGACTCTCATCCTCACATTATTTTATCTTTTTACTTTTTATTTATTTATTTTTTAAAGATTTTATTTATTTATTTGAGACAGAGAGAATGAGAGAGACAGAGAGCACATGAGAGGGGGGAGGGTCAGAGGGAGAAGCAGGCTCCCCGCCGAGCAGGGAGCCCGATGCGGGACTCGATCCCGGGACTCCAGGATCATGACCTGAGCCGAAGGCAGTCGCCCAACCAACTGAGCCACCCAGGCGCCCTATCTTTTTATTTTTTTAATGAGAATGTTAAATCGTGTTAAATATATTATTTAAAAATTAAACTATATTGATTAAGAGACTTAAGCCATATTATGAAGTTTTATGCCTGAGGGCCTCACCTAAACAGAAGAAAACAAAAAATATTTGTAGTTTAGATTGAACATATTTGTGAATGGAAAAAGGAGAGGAAAGGAAAAAACTTCAAACTTTTCTTCACATACAAGAATTCATTTTTATGCTCTCAAAATGCTTCTATAAAATCTTATTCGTTTTTTCCCAGAGGCAGCTTCTTCTGTTCTAGTTAAATTTCCTAAAACTATGCAATAATTTTAACAAATTAAAAAATCTTCCAAAATGATCTTAAACTTACAAAAAATTTTACATGCATTTTGCATTTGCAGTTTTTATTTTGATAAAAGACAACTGTAATCTCAATATTATTAAATGTGTCTATGCCTATAAAGAAATCATGAAAGTGCATCATCGACTTTTCTTATTTTCAAGGTAGTTAAACATTGAGACAATTGACTTCACATATTTTTATAAATTTAAAATGCCATCTCTCAATAATATACACTAATTATATTTCAAGTAAGTACATTTTTTAAAGGAGATGGATATGTTTGACATTCTAAATTTCTTTCTATGTAACAACCTCAATGGTGATAAAACGGGGTTTATTTTCACAATTTCTTGTGTAAATGACTTAAACAATAACACAACTTATTACTTACATACCAAGCATTCTGGAGGCATGAGAGTTGAAATACATTATTTTTATTTATGAGGGATAATTCTGGAAGTCCTAGAGCAGTGGCTTTGGCAAGTATTAATTGATTGAATTAAACTAATTCCCACCTACCTCTGTAGCTGGTGGAGGGACTAGATTCCTTAAGAACATTGTCACAAACCCTATCCCCCCAAAACTGGGATCTATAAGTGAGGGAAAAAAAAATTGATTGTACAATGAGCAGTGTCTGAACATGGAGATTATTTTGGAGGCCTAAACCTAAACATCTTTTAAATGTGTAAACTAAATTGATAGATTTAATTTTACTCCCATTATTAGAATTACACTCTTTGAATTAAAAAATTGCTAATGTTGATGTAGCTATAAAGGTGAGATTTTTTTTTTCTCACAGATTATATCACACTTCTATGTACTATCTTTTATTAGTCTCAAACACAGTCATGTATGTGAGATTTGGAATCTTCAATGTCAAAGTAGTTTCCCTCCTCCCTTCTTTTTAATCAACTATAGTGTCATAAATTTCAGAAACCATCATGGCATTTGGTATAAACACTTTAATTTTAATTGAATGGCTGACCAAAAATATGAAGATCTGATTATTCTTAAAGTAAATTTTATTTAAAAAAAAAAAGATTTAGGGGCGCTTGGGTGGCTCAGTCGGTTAAGCGTCTGCCTTCAGTTCAGGTCATGATTCCAGGGTCCTGGGATCGAGCCCCACACCGGGCTCCCTGCTCAGCGGGAAGCCTGCTTCTTCCTCTCCCACTCCCCCGGCTTGTGTTCCTGCTCTTGCTGTCTCTCTCTAAGTCAAACAAATAAATAAAATCTTTAAAAAAATAAATAAAAAAATAAAAATAAAAGATTTAGTTTCAGAAAAAAAAATAATGTTCAGTGTGATCTTATCAAAATACAATTATAGAAGTTGCTTTTAAGATTGTTATTTTACCACCTACTTTATTTTCTGGAAATTAATAGAGAAACAATTTGTACAGCTGTAACTGAAAGATACAGACAGTTAAATAGTGCACTAAAGTTAACTCTTGTGGATAAATACGAGCTTTTCTCTTCCAAGTATGAATGATATATGTTAAGTGGGAAAAAAAAACATATAATAAACAAAAATAGAACATTGAAATTGCATTTCTAATATTATTGGGTAGTAGTAGCCCTGAATTGTGTAGGTACTGTTGTTTTAAATTTGTTTTAGTGATCACTCTGATTTTTTTTATTGTAACTTCTTGATTGATGACTGCTATGCAATATTTGCAGTGAATAAAATGAAAGCTATTGGACAATTTGTGGCAAAATAAGAGACTACCTTTTTATTTTTAGGCTGGAAACAATTTCTTTATCTTCAGACTACAAACAATTCATATATATGCATATTCATAGAGGTACATACATACATATGTGATATGTACTATTCGATTTTTATTTCTTTAACACATACTTATTTTTTAATAACATATTTTGACCACATGAATTATACTGGGCTCTAAGTTAGGTATTTCAGATTTAGTGGGATATACAGAACCAATGGCATCTAATGGATTAAAGGAAAAAGGGGAGTCATAAATAAGTAGCCAGAAAATTACAGGGTAGTATGTAGGATATTTTATATGACAAATACAGGGTTCTTTGTGAGTGCAAACACCAGTTTTAGAAGGCTTTCCAGAAAAATCTGAGGCTGAATGAGAAGGTGGCAGTCTTTTGACGTATGGAAAGGGGGGTAAAAGAGCATTTTATATTAATGAAACAGTGTATGTAAAAACTGAGATGTCATACAAAACTTGTTATATTTAAGGATCTGGAAGAGATTCTTTATAGCTTGAAATAGGGTTTGAGTAAGCGTGTGGCCAGACATGAGGGTAAATGTAAAAGGAACCATGATCAACCATGATCTAGGACACTAAAAATTCTGTCATGGAGTTTATGCTAAAATGAAGAGAAATAAGGAATTAAAAATGCATCTTAGAAAGAACATTCTAAATGCGGTGTAAAACTAAATGGATAAATGCAAGAGAGAAAGGAAAACTGTTTAGAGTATATGTGAATAACACAAGAAATAAATCATGGTTTGCTATATGGCAATAAAGATGGAAAAATGTAGACAGCGTAAACAGGTATCTGGAGTAAACTGATTAGGAATTAGAGTTACCTCAATATACAGGGGATTGTGGTAATAGAGAATGAAGGATGTCTTTCAAGTTACTGGCTTATGCATCTAAATTAAAGGAAAATAAATTTATGAGGTAAGAAACACAGAAGCACAAACTAATTTTGTGGGATACTAGAATGTGTCTACAGTTTTGTGTATGCTGTGTTAACTGAAATGCAGATAGGCAAAAACTATACCAAATGCTTTCATTTATTTGTAGGCACTGAGAAGTGATATTAGTTGTGGAATTTATAAAAGATGATAGTAAAAAAAAGTCCATAAATCATAAAATCTATGAGTTTTTTTTTTTAAGATTTTATTTATTTGTCAGCGAGAGACAGAGAGAACACAAGCAGGGGGAGCAGTGGGCAGAGGGAGAAGCAGACTCCTTACTGACCAAGGAGCCCGATGCGGGGCTCAATTCCAGGTACCTGGGATCACGACCTGAGCGGAAGGCAGACGCTCAACCGACCGAGCCACCCAGGCATCCCTCTAAGAGTTTTAAAATAAAAATGATAAACTCAAAATATGTGGGGCATTTTTAGTAGACACACACATTACAGTTGAATATGTAAAGTGATTATCTCTATAAAGACTTAAACTTTACACAATTCAATATAGAAAAAGAGCAGTTCTGACTCATTAGCGTGGGGACCAAAGCCAGAAGAGATGTTGAAACATTGCAGCAAATATATAAATGAGAAGAAAGAAGGATGGAGGAGCAACCCATGAAGATCAGCATCTAGAAATATCTTAGCTGGCATCATCAAGCTTTTGACTTAGGCATTACTTCTTGAAACTTTCTCTTCTCTTCCTGTGGTATCAGTGACAATACAATCTAATGACATTCTTCTGTCTATCCTGTCTGTGTATTCAGAAAATTACAAATCTTAGTGTCATATCACTTATAGGTTCAGATATGAAGGTAAAGTACTATAATGCATATGTTTATTATTATTAGGAGCATGTTTAAATCTTACTCTTTGTATTCTAATGGAGGTTCTTTTTTTTTTTTTTAAGATTTTATTTATTTATTTGACAGAGAGAGACAAAGCGAGAGAGGAAACACAAGCAGGGGGAGTGGGAGAGGGAGAAGCAGGCTTCCCGCAGAGCAAGGAGCCCAATGCGGGGCTCAATCCCAAAACCCCAGAATCATGACCTGAGCCAAAGGCAGACGCTTAACGACTGAGCCACCCAGGCGCCCCTCTAATGGAGGTTTTTAATGAATCAACATAATTATTTGTACTCCTATTCCATTTTTTGGATCTCTTTTTTTTTTTTTTTTTTTTTAAAGATTTTATTTATTTATTTGACAGAGAGAATGAGAGACAGAGAGCATGAGAGGGAGGAAGGTCAGAGGGAGAAGCAGACTCCCTGCCGAGCAGGAGCCCGATGCGGGACTCGATCCCGGGACTCCAGGATCATGACCTGAGCCGAAGGCAGTCGCTTAACCAACTGAGCCACCCAGGCGCCCTGGATCTCTTATTATGTGATATTTAATACACATGCTATTCTAATGAAAGATTATTCTAGGATATTAGAATATTAAAAATCCAAGGTGATTTATTTTAAGTAATGAAAACCCAGGTAAAAATTACAACCATTATTATTATGAAATCCAGAAATCGATCTGGGATAGCACAGGGAATTGAAATTATTATCACAGTGCTCACAGACTTAGTATAACAAAACAAATTATGATAAAAGTTTTATTAAAATTAGATTGTGCTTTGACATTTTAGTAGTAGGGTTACATTAATAAACTTGTTTTATTTAGGGAACTGAAAAATAACTGATTGAAAGAGTCATAATCAAAATCACTAGTGGCCAGGTTTATTCTTGGCTAAAAAATTTCTATGTTATAAAAATTAAATTCTGAGTTTAAAAAATATGTATAGATAGATAGCTGAAGATATCCATATCAGTATGAATGCCATCATAGATATAGATATAGCTACATACATTCAAAGTCTTTTCCAAGGACATCTGAGTTTGTGGGGGCTTGGGTGCCTCAGTTGGTTAAGCATCTGCCTTTGGCTCAGGTCATGATCCCAGGGTTCCGGGATCAAGTCCTGTATCAGGTTCCCTGCTTAGCAGGGAGTCTGCTTCTCCCTCAACCCCCTCGCCCCTGCTCATGATTTCTCTCTCTCTCTCTCAAATAAATAAATAAAATCTTAAAAAAAAACACAAAAAAACAAGGACCTCTGAGTTTAGAAATCAAACACAAAATACAATTGATATCTATAAAAGAGAAAGTGTATACAAACCATATAGTATATGATGTATTTATATAATCAATTTATTGTGCCTATTTATAAGCATCTTCCACTTAAGGAGGAGTGAGATTTGCTCTCTTATGTTTTTACTTTTAACTCTCGCCAAACTGTTTATTGAACACATATTATGGGCAACACAGTATTTTTTTTCTGTCCTTATGGAAACTTTTGAAAGATTAAAGAATAAAACACAAAGAAAGCAGAAGCAATGAAATTCAGCTAACTATACCATCACAAACAGCTGGAAGTAAGGAAAGCAATACTGAAGGCAGGGAAGAGGCAATGATTGATATCCTTGTTGGAAAGATGGATGAGATCAGTCTGACTGTTTCTGTCTAAAACTGAATTTCCTCCTGCTCAGGCAACTTAATTTCATTTACGTTGTTCTTTTTTTTTTTTTTTAACACTATGGTTTTACAGAAAGTATTTCAAAAGGTGGTTTTAACTCTGTAAGTTTGTAATTAAAATATGAATGCTCAAAAACAATTTTTTTCCTTGTGTCATATTGTGTTGTTTTTCTTTGTGCTCCTATTTGGAAGGGAGTATGCTTTATATTCTTTGCTTAGTGTCAATATATCCAGTATATGTCTTAGGTGGAAAACACAACAAACATGCATCTATCTTTGAAGTTGTCATTTGTCTTTCTTGCCTGTATTTTCAAGGCAGGTATCTCCTGAGAAGACTAAGTGACATAATAGGAAATCAGCAGGAAATCTAAGCTCCATGTTCTATGTGTTAATGCATCAAACATGCCGACATTAAGATGAGGAATGACTTTGTGGTACGAAGATTAGAATATGTTTTCAAAAAGAAAGCAGCCCTGTGTGAATTGTATTTCTTGCTTAGAAACCAAATGCAAAAATTAAATTGTATAGTAAATGTACTTTCCACAGAGACATAAAAATCTACTTTCTATTTTCAGAGCATAATAATATAGATTGTTAATGAATTCTTCCTTGCTTATCTTTTCTAATCCTGTGGGATGTCTTAAGTTGAAAATTACACCCTGATTAGTGAAAGAAGCAGAGTTAAGAATTAAGAAGTGCTTTCAGAATCTATATAATTAAATTATCAGAGACCAAGAGTTAAGCACTAGAGGAAATATTTACACTATTTTTTTTTTCTGATGATACAAAACCTGGTATAAAGAAAGTAAAGGAAATATGAAGCAGCATTTGACTATGCTGTTATGCACTTAAGATTGGTCATATAAGTGGGGCGCCTGGATGGCTCAGTCATTAAGCGTCTGCCTTCGGCTCAGGTCATGATCCTGGGGTCCTGGGATTGAGCCCCACATCGGGCTCTCTGCTCCCCGGGAGGCCTGCTTCTCCCTCTCCCACTCCCCCTGCTTGTGTTCCCTCTCTTGCTGTGTCTCTCTCTGTCAAATAAATAAATAAAATCTTAAAAAAAAAAGGATTGGTCATATAAGTATATATTTTTGAGCACACTATAAAAAACAACCGAATATAGGGATTAATCTTTGGAAGGTTTCCAAAATTATATTTGTTAATTAAATAAATGTTCATTCAGTGCCAAATATGTTCAGCTCTGAATATAGTGAGATATACAAGACTGTCAAGGCCATTACCTGCAAGAACAATTTCTTAACCTCTTTCATTTTAGTATAATTAGTGAATCCTCATTAGCATGAGGGAAGGTTAGAGGCAGCAACTGAATAATAAAATGAACAATATTAAGCAAGGTTTAACTGATAGTTTATTTTTTTTATTTTTTTTTTAATTTATTGGAGAGAGAGAGAGAGTGAGCAGGTAGAGAGGCAGAGGGAGAGAGAGAATCCTCAAGCAGACTCCCCACTGAGTGTGGAGCCTGACATGATCCCAAGAGCCTGAGATCATGACCTGAGCCAAAATCAAGAGTTGGCCACTCCACTGGCTGAGCCACCCAAGCACCCCTAACTGATAGTTTAAATAAGGGGACTAAGGGGAGAAAAGTATGATTTCTAAGTGTATGTTCTGTACATCTGGAGGAGATTATGTAATTTACTGATATTAAGAAAACTAGGAAAAAAGCAAATTTGGAGGGTTGGAACAAAATTATTTTTGAGACATGCTAAATTTCACATGTTTGCATGTGAAATCTCCTCTCACATGGAGGGAGAAGGAATAGGAAGCGCGATGTGGAACTCGATCTCAGGACCCTGGGATCATGACCAGAGCCAAAGGCAGATGCTTAACCAACTGAGCTGCCCAGGTGCCCCTTGAGACCATTTCTTTAAGGCAAGACTCTCACAGAAAGCACCAGCTCAGGCACTGCTTCTAAGGAAACTGATTTAAGATGTAGTGTAATCTAAGTCCTGCTAAAGAAACAACAAGATAATGGGCTTCTAAGACTGAGCTATCCCTTGGACTATAAAAAAATTGACAAATAATGCTCTAGATTCTGAGAGGTCCACTTGAGAAGTCATCCCTATTATTGCTTAAGACTTCACTGTATAGATTATATTGCTCTTTAATTTATTATACTTACTTCAGCAATTCTTTATTATCTAACATACCCCAAATACACCAATGCCCCTGCACTATGGAAGACACTAAGGAACAGAATGTATGGTTCAAAAAGGCATACTCAGAAATGGTATTTCTTGTTCATACGAATGTGTTTTCATTAAACAAGTAAAACTGTCATGTTGAAATTTTTAGATTATTATTTAATTGAATGTTTCTTCTATAATTTGTACTTGGAGAAAGAACTCATAAAACTCAGGTTATAAAAACTTGATTCCTGTTAAGAATTTAATCTTCTACATTTCTTGGCCCTTATATTTACTATAATTAGTGCATCCTCATAACTTGGAATATTTATCACAGATTTGTAAAAAACAAGATGGATCAAAATCTATGATTCTCCACACTCCCTTTCCCAGCTTGTATAACACCCCTTGCAGGGGCGCCTGGGTGGCTCAGTTGGTTAAGCGACTGCCTTCGGCTCAGGTCATGATCCTGGAGTCCCTGGATCGAGTCCCTGGATCGAGTCCCGCATCGGGCTCCCTGCTCAGCGGGGAGTCTGCTTCTCACTCTGACCCTCTTACCTCTCGTGCTATCTCTCATTCTCTCTCACTCAAATAAAAAAAAAAAACAAAAAAAACACCCCTTGCAGTTATTGGGTGGGGGTGGGTGGAATATGACCACTTTCGTAACTACAACTTCATATGGGGAGACTGTGTGCTTTTTCCTTTTTTTTTTTTTTTTTTTTTTTACTTTCCCAATTAAATTGAGAAATTACAAAGCAGCAAAATGTTGCAGCTAATCTGCTGGGGAAAAAATTATATGCATATAAAGTAAAATATACTGCCTTTTTCATGAACAGTGTGTGAGCTATTTGAAAATTTTATGCCATTAGCACTTTCAATATGTCATTAACCTAGAAAATAAGAAGGAGTAATGAAAGTCATTAAAAGCAGTTGAGTGTCCTGTTGTAGCCTGGCCAATAAAAGCATAAAGAATGAGAAACAGAGCAAGACATTATATGACATTACAATGTGGCCGAGCTGTGTCTAAAAGGGAAATTATCTATCTATCTATCTATCTATCATCTATCTATCATCATCTATCTGTCTATATAAATAAAATAAAATAAATTTTATTTTATTATGTTATGTTAATCACCATACATTACATCATTAGTTTTTGATACAGTGTTCCATGATTCATTGTTTGTGTATAACACCCAGTGCTCCATGCAGAACGTGCCCTCTTTAATACCCATCAGCAGGCAGATTTTTAAAATTTTTTTTGTCTCCATATTCTTTCTGTATATAGGACAAAAGAAGGTGTTTGAATTTTAGACAGGATTACCAAGTGCCAGTCATAAAAATGTCAGCTAACTCTAATGTAAAGGTCATTATTCTTAATTTTAAGGCACTGAGAACATCACATTCTACATGTCCTCCTAAAACTCAGCCTGTTACAATCTTCTAGACTACTATGCTTAGGGTAAGGTTTGATTTTAAAAGAACAGTTGTGAACATAATTCTGAGAAGGAAAAACACACAATGATTACTTTTGCTCTTGCTGAAAAATTTATGGACTATTTATTGTGTTATGAGACACAAGACAATTTCTTTTTTCTTTTTCCCTGTAAGTACTATCAACTACAGCCAAAATGCTTTTTCCTACAGGTTGCCTATGGATACATTGCAGCTATGACCAGCCCACAAAACTCTCAGATTTATCAGATTTCAACTGACTTTGAGATAAACCAGTTATGATTCTATACTGTGCCCATGAATGTACCAGCTGTACTGTGGACAGTAGACTGAAGGGAGATTCAAGATTACAACTAAATTCCCAAGTACATTTAAGGATAAATTCATAGAAGTTAATGCTTTCTCTTTTGGTTCTGTTTCTCTAAAGAAACCTAATGCAAGAGTTAAAGCAGAAACATGGAGAAATTTATAAGGCAAAGACAAAGGAAACAAAACTGAACAGGGGCAAGATTTTTAAGTGCTGACGATTCAAGAACAGATATGGGTTTAACCTAAGAGAACTACCCCACATATAAATTATTATTGTTATTTTATGTATAATAAATTTATCTATTTAAAGAGATTTGTTATATATGAAGAAATTTATTATAAGAAACTGGCTTACAGAGTGCCTGGTTAGCTCAGCCAGTAGAGCATGTGACTCTTGATCTTAGGGTCATGAGTTCAAGCCCCACGTTGGGAGTGGAGCCTATTTAAAAAAAGAAAAAAAAAAGGTGGGAGCACCGACTCTTGGTTTTGGCTTAGGTCATGGTCTCAGGGTCGTGGGATCATGGCCCACGTCAACCTCCACACTTAGCACAGAATCTATTTGTCCCTCTCCTTCTGTTCCTCACCCGGCTCTCTCTCTCTCAAATAAATAAATAAACTCTTAAAAAGAAAAGAAAGAAAGAAAAAGGAAGAAGAAAAAATTTGGCTTACAAGATTATGAAGGATGGCAAGTCCAAAGATCTGCAGGATGAGTCATCAAGCTGGACCCAAGACAGCTGGTGATTGAGTTCCAATCTCTGTCTGAAGGCCTGGAACTAAGAGCTGATATAGCTTCAGCCTGAGGACTCTCAAGAAAAGCCAATCATTCATTCAGTTTTAAGTCTGAGGGCAAGAAAAAGGGCAATGTTTGAGTCTGAAAGCTCTCAGGCAGGAAGAATTTTACCTTAGCAGGCCTTCAGCTGATCAGGTGTGGTTCACCCACTTTAGAGAGAACAATCTGCTTTACTCAGTCTACTGATTAAATGTAAATACAAAAACCAACAAAACAAAGAACTCACAGAAATAGAATAACGCTTGACCAAGGTGACATATACAATTAACCATCACAAGCAAACCCCTTGTCAACTTGGCACCCACACGCATCTCCTTAAACCATAGACAGTCTCCCAATAAAGTCAATAACAAGGTTATAATTCTGCCTAATAAAATGCAGCTACCCTGTGACAATCAAAACATACTACTTCTTCCCCCAAAAAAGGAGGTAAAGACCTTGAGTGATGTTTACTCTTTTCCTTGAAATCCCATAATTTAAATACTATGATATAAAGTCAATACATCTTTAAAGATTTATTTATTTTAGTGGGGGAGGGGCAGAGGGGGAGGGAGAGGGAGAGGGAGAGAATCTCAAGCAGACTCCCCGCTGAGCATAGAGCCCAACACAGGGCTCAATCTCACAACCCTGAGTTCATGACCTGAGCAGAAACCAAGAGTCAGAGCCTTAACTGACCTGAGCCACCTAGGTGCCCCTAAAGTCAATACATCTTATGTTAAATGGCAAGGGGATAAGAGAGAAAAGAAAACAAAGATACATACACATGCACACACATGCAAACATTTATAACAAAATAAGATGGAAATTCTTAAACAATCGCAGTTCTCTTTTTTCTAAATGGTCACATGGCTGTAGCTGGTATTTGTAACTACTTTCTTCCGCTACCCATTCTGTATTTCGTTTGCTTTCAACACCACTTCAACTGTGTTTTTTTACCTGGTGGGATGACCCAAACCTTCATTCCATGAGGGTCTGGGTCATTAGTAGTCTTGCCTAAAGTTGCTCACCATTGATCTTAATCACAGCACATGGTAGTACTACAAAATGCCCTAAGGGATTGCCTATATTCCAAAATACTCTATATTATCTCCTTTTTGGGGTAACTGTCCAATAGTCAGGATCAATCACAAGTAACTTCCTTCTTTGTCTGTTGATTCAGAGAACAAAATGGCCAGTGACAGTCTTAATGTCCAGTTCATGGAAACACTGTTGTGTCTCCTGGTGGAAGCATTCCTTCCTGCTGGCTTTCGGCCAGCAGAGCATAAGGATGTGGAAACAAGAAGCAAAAGTTTTGCTAGCACATTCCTAGGGGTAATACTGAATGGTGTCACTACCATTTCCATTTCTTGATTCCTGGATTCATGAATATCGCTATCAGAGAAACAGCACCATATATTGGAAGCTGATTCAGAGCATATATAGTCTTATGTAAAACCTTTCCTCAGCCCTGCAAGTAAGCTACCTAGCTGGCACTGCAAATGAGTCTTCAAAAGATCATTCCACCCTTTTTAAGGACATAGGAGCAATCCCTTTGAAATGTAAACATCAAGAAAGATAACACTTTTATTTCACAGTTTCCGTAAGAGGGTAAAAACCTAACTTCAGCAAATGCCTTGCTCCAAGTTGTAAAACTGCCTTCTGTCATAAAGATAGGAGAAAGTTTGCTTTTGGATAAAGCCAATTAGCAGTTTATTTGATTCCCCAATCCAGCTCTTAAAGACTCTCCAGAATAGCCAGAGGAATGTTGAAAAAGAAAAGCAAAGCTGGCGGCATCACAATTCCAGACTTCAAGCTCTATTACAAAGCTGTCATCATCAAGACAGTATGGTACTGGCACAAAAACAGACACATAGATCAATGCAACAGAATAGAGAGCCCAGAAATGCACCCTCAACTCTATGGTCAACTCATCTTTGACAAAGCAGGAAAGAATGTCCAATGGAAAAAAGACAGTCTCTTCAACAAATGGTGTTGGGAAAATTGGGCAGCCACATGCAGAAGAATGAAACTGGACCATTTCCTTACACCACACACAAAAATAAACTCAAAATGGATGAAAGACCTAAATGTGAGACAGGAGTCCATCAAAATCCTAGAGGAGAACACAGGCAGCAACCTCTTCGACCTCAGCCATAGCAACTTCTTCCTAGAAACATCACTGAAAGCAAGGGAAGCAAGGGCAAAAATGAACTTCATTTGGGACTTCATCAAGATAAAAAGCCTCTGCACAGCAAAGGAAATAATCAACAAAACCAAAAGACAACTGACAGAATGGAAGAAGATATTTGCAAATGATATATCAGATAAAGGGCTAGTATCCAAAATCTATAAAGAACTTAGCAAACTCAACACCCAAAGAACAAATGATCCAATCAAGAAATGGGCCGAAGACATGAACAGACATTTTTCCAAAGAAGACATCCAAATGGCCAACAGACACATGAAAAAGTGCTCAACATCACTTGGCATCAGGGAAATCCAAATCAAAAGTTCAATGAGATACCACCTCATTTTAAGATCATTTTAAGATCTTTCCTTCATCTTCATGATCAAGATGACAATATTTTCATTACAGAAAAGAATTGTGAATGGGGAGGAAGAAGAAAGAAGAAGAAGAAGAAGAAGGAAAGAAGAAGAAGAAGATAAGAAGAAGAAGAAGAAGAAGAAGAAGAAGAAGAAGAAGAAGAAGAAGAAGAAGAAGAAGAAGAAGAAGAAGAA
>NC_058409.1:128545444-128605467 GCF_002201575.2 Neomonachus schauinslandi
AAGAAGAAGAAGAAGAAGAAGAAGAAGAAGAAGAAGAAGAAGAAGAAAAGAAGGAGGAGGAGGAAGAGAAGAAGAGGTAGAAGAAGAAAAAGGAAGAGAAACAGAAGAAGGAGGAGAAGTGGAGGAGGAGGACAAAAAGAGGGAGAAGAAGAAGGAGGAGGAGGAGAAGAAGAAGGAGGAGGAGGAGAAGAGGTAGAAGAAGAAAAAAGAAGAGAAGGAGGAGGAGGAGGGGGAGTGGAGGAGGAGAACAAAAAGAGGGAGGAGAAGAAAGAGGAGGAGAAGAAGGAGGAGGAAGAGGAGGAGGGGAGGAAGAACAATAACAACAAGAACAAACAAACAACAACAGCAGCAGGGGCACACAGGAGCAATTAATTAAGGAAAGTTCCTGGAAACTGCCATACAAAACTCAAATTTATATCTCAATAGAAAGAATTTAGACACATGGTCACATGTAGCTAATATTTATTTTGGGAGTCAATATGACTAGCTAAAATTCTATTAGGAAGACATGGAGAGCAGATGATGTGATACAAAAAGGAGATTTAGTAAAACCCTTGATCACAGTCATTTACTTTTACTCATCCATAGGTATTGACACACAGATGGCCAGACAATTTAAACCTACATAATTAGCATCCTAATCTGAGATTATATAATATTCTAGCAAAAATCAGTCTCTCAATCTCTTATTTGAGTATTACAACATTGGGATGATTAAACTGACTCTGTCAGGAAAATGATAAGGTAACAGACAGAGGAGACTTTGGACACAGGAGAAAGAGAGATCAGAATAGAGAGAGAATCTTAGTGACATTGAAGAATAGCTTCTGTTTCCTTTTTCCCCTGATTCTTTCTCTCTACCCCCTTCGCAGTTTTGAGCTTGATTTTTCAATAATCAATAAGAGGAAGAATGTTAAAACAACATCCGTGAAAAATAAGATTAATATAATAAGTAAATGGAAGCATCTTTTAAATATAAACCAAGGTATTAGGGTAATATTAACAAAATCAAAAATTGTACAAACTTTGAAAAATCAAATACTGGGGCTAAAAATGGAAGAAATTATGGGTGATTCAGTGAGTAAAATAATACAAGAAAATTATAAATAATTTTATGATCAAATTTAGATAAAATCACTATACTTCTAAATATATATTCATATATATCTATATAAAGCTAATTTAAGAAATTAAAAACCCAAAGACTTTCTCTTCAAAATAAGATTTTGAATCAATTGTTAAGAATTTTTATACAGAGATAAGTACTGTCTTAAAAATATTTGTCAAATACCCATGAAAAATATAATTCCCATCATACACAAAATTGTTGAGGGTATATTAAAAATGGAAATTATCATTAGAGTTTATGTCAATGTATTTTGTTGGTTACATCTTTCATAAAGCAGGTGCAAATATAGTAACTCCTGTGAAAAAAGGAGAAAGGAGAAGTAAACAAAATTTCTCCAGTTTTATTGAGATATAACTGACATATAATACTGTGGAAGTTTAAGATGCACAAAATGTTGATTTGATATATTTATATATTGCAAAGTGATTATCATCATGCTGTTAGCTAACACCTCCATTGTGTCTCATAATTATCATTTCTTTTTCTGTGGTGAGAACATTTAAGATCTACTCACTTAGCAACTTTCATGTCTATAGCACAATATTATCTATAATCACAATGCTGTGCTAAGAACGTAAAATACCTAACTTATAAATGCTGTTATAGGAAATTAAGAAAGGGAAACCTCTACAATGGTTTTATTAATACCATCATAATCATCATATACAAACTGCATATAAAAAATAACATTCTAGAAAAATCTCCCTTATATTCTTGGCTAAAGTAAAATAGCATTTAAAGTATTGAAAGTCTTACTAATCTGACCTCTAAATTCACTGCAATTTCCATCAAAATCCAAGTAGCTTTTTTTTTTTTTTTTGAGAAATTGAATGGACATGTTCTGAAATGTCTAAGAGGTATAGAAAACTCTGGCAAAGCTGACCAAAGAAGAAAGATGCTTCCTAAAAGATACTACATATTTCATGGCTGAAGTGATTTTAAACTTGTAATAATGGCAAAGGAGGAAACTAACAGACAAATGAAGGAGGGTAAAAATCCATGTTTATATAAAAACTTGGTATACAGTAGAGTTTTCTTGACTACTCAGTGAGACAAGATGTAATATTTAATCAATAATGTCGGGAAATTGGTTAATTCTATGGGAGAAAATAAAATTAGTTCTGTACTTTGCAGAATTGCATAAAAATAAACTCCAGATATAATAATAAAACAAAATAAATAACCAAAATACATGTGAGGTGAGAAAGCATTTCCTAAGCAAAACACAAAATGTGAAAATCATGATAGGTCCTTCCAGATCAATATAAATTCCTGGCTTCTAAATCTGAGTGAGAGGAAAAATCATTGAATAGTTTTAAGCAGAATGACATGATGTGATCCGGGTTTTATAGACTGTGTCCTACAGTATTAAGAATTGGTTCTAATAAGGCAGGGATGGAAGAAAGGAGCTAAGGAATGAGGGCATCTTATCAGTCCAATGGTGAGTTGTCCTGATTCACTAGGATGGTAGCAAAGGTTGTGAGAAGTGGTTGTTTTTATGTACTATTTGTAAATTAGATCTAGTGATATTCCTTGAAATGTTTGATATGGATATATGAAGAAAACAAGAAAGGGAAAATCATAAGTTTTTGGCTAGAGAGACTTAGAGAATAAGGTTGTCAAAGGTGGGAAGACTGAAAAATGTAGCAGGTTTGGTGGGGAAATGAGAAGTTCAGTTTAAGTCCTGTTAGTTTTAAATGTCTTTTTGAGTGGAGATATTTGAGTTTAGAGTTCAAAACAGAAGTCTTTGTAATGTAAATTTAAGAATTATCAGAATGTAGATGATATTTAAAGATGAGGGTGAGACTGGGTGAGATTAACATTGGCAACAGTCAAGACAGGAAAGATACAGAGCATCAAGACTCCTACCTCTCTCGCTCAGTTTTATTTATTTATTTTTAAAGATTTTATTTATTTATTTGACAGAGAGATAGAACAAGCAGGCAAAGAGGCAGGCAGAGGGAGAGGGAGAAGCGAGCTCCCTGCTGAGCAGGGAGCCTGACTTGGGGCTCTATCCCAGGACACTGGGGTCATGACCTGAGCCGAAGGCAGCCGCTTAACCTACTGAGCCACCCAGGCACCCCCTCTCACTCAATTTTAATTGGGACTTTTCACATAAACTTAACTTTATTCTCTGCACTATACACACTATCATGCATGAAATGTACCACTTAGACAAACTCAACAAATATATATTAACAAATAAATAGAAAATATTGCCTTGCAAATGCAGTAAATTTGTCAAATAACATGAAAATATGTGTGGTCAGGAGGCATCTGGGTTAAGTGTCCAACTCTTGATTTTGGCTCAGGTCATGATCTCAGGGTCTTGAGCTTGAGCCCCTCATCCAGCTCCACTCTGAGCATGGAGCCTGCTTAAGATTCTCTTTCTCCCTTCTCTGCTGCCCCTCCCCACCCACACTCTCTCTTAAAAAAAAAAAAAAAAGTGCCATCAGGAACAGGAACCACACACACACATAAGGGGATTTTTCCTAGATGTGTCCAAGAATCACAGTTGAAAAGTAGCTCAGAAATCAGCAATCACAATTTGTAAGATCTGGAAAAGAAATGTTTACATGCTCAAAATTAATCCCCTAATTAGTGAAATATTATGGCACTAGCTCAGAGCTCTGAAATCCTAATCCAATATCTCTTCTACTCCAAAAAGCACAGAACAGTTATCTCTGGACATAAAAATAATTTTAAACCTGGAAAAAATTGGATTAAGGTGGGAATAATTAATAATTCATTTAAATTTTAACAGCCAGATGTATTTTCTATTTCACAAATGTATGTTTTCATGTTTTCCTCATAGCAAACACTTTTGAAACTTTAATAGTGAAACAAAACTGAAAATTTTTCTGAGTATTTTAATGCTCAAAATATGAAAAAACAAAGTTAACATTAAGTTTAAAGTATTAAAAAAATATATATATATATTACATATTCTTTATACATTCATGTATCAATGGGCACTTGGGTTTGCTTCCATAGTTTGACTATTGTAAATCATGCTACGATGAACAGAGGGGTGCCTATATCTCTTTGAATTTGTGCTTACACATTATTTGGGTAAATACCCAGTAGTGGAATTGCTGGATCATATGGTAATTCTATTTTTTAATTTTTTGAGGAACCTTTATACTGTTTTCCATAGTGGCTGCACCAGTTTGTGCATATAGAATGAAATATTACTCAGCCATAAAAAAGAATGAAATCTTGCCATTTGCAACAACATGGATGGATCTAGAGGGTATAATGCTAAGTAAAATAAGTTGGAGATAGACAAATACCATATTATTTCACTCATAAGTAGAATTTAAGAAACAAAACAAATGAGCACAAAAATCTAGACTCTTACCTACAGAGAGCAAACTGGTAGGTAGCAGAGGGGAGGTGGGTGGGGGATGGGTGAGACAGATGAAGGGTGTTAAGAGCACTGAGTAATGTACAGAATTATTGAAACACTGTATTGTGCACCTGAAACTAATATAAACACTGTATGCTTATTTTACTGGAATCTTAAAAAAAAAGAAAAAAGAAAAAAAAAAGAAGCTCTGCATGTTGATTGTATGCTATACTGTGTACAAGTTAATCTCTTTTTAAATTTTTTAATACTTTAAACTTAATGTTAACTTTGTTTTTTAACTCCATTTTATAATTTTCTTTTCACAGGCTACAGAAACATGGAATTAGCTCTTGAAAACTATGACTTCAACATGAATATGAATGAGAATATAAATAGAAATTTTTCATAGGAAAGTAGTTGATACAACAAATACTATATATAGGAAATAAAGAGTACAGATGTGCAGAAGAATTGAATCTATGTGGTTTTTCAGCTAAATAACGAGATGAAGTGACATCATACAAATTGCTATTAACACAACAAGATTTCCATCACTGAATATATAAATAATGATTAAATAAACGGGGAACATCAAACTTCTTAATGCCAACATCTGTACAATGTTAAAAATACTTCTGATGTGAATTTTTGAAGGTGTATCTAGTCTTGCTGAAAGAAATATGCTATAAAATACCGTGTTACATTTACTTGATTCTTGACCCTGCTCAGAATAGTGGATTATTTTCCTCTGGAACATTGACACAAAAATATTTGTAGGTTCTGTTCTATTTCCTGCTGTTGGCTTAGTTTGTCAGTGGTGTCTTATCAATAAAGTACAGAATGGGTCAAAAATTAGAAATGAGAAAAAATTTAAAAATACAAGTATCTGAACATATTTTGGTCTTGATAATCTCCCTGAAGAATTTATCTAGACTCTTGACATGTATACCTCACAAAAAAAGACAATACTAATTTTTTTTATTTTATTATGTTATGTTTTTCACCGTATATTACATCATTAGTTTTTGATGTAGTGTAAGACAATACTAATTTAATGCTGTCCACAGAGATTTTACCTTAATATAGAAATTATTTGATCACTACATTTTAAGCATATAAAAATAGATAAAAAGCATATTCAAGAGACACGTGGGTGGCTCAGTTGGTTGAGCATCCAACACTTGATCTCAGCTCAGGTCTTGATCTCAGGGTTCTGGTTTAGGGCCTCGAACTGGGTGTGGAGCATGGTTAAAAAAAAAAAAAAGCATATTCAATTCTTTCATGTAACATAGTGAATCCTTAGTACGGTCCAGTATTGAAGATACAAATACTGTATTATTTGGTGTGTTAACATTTTTTCATGAACTATTTTCTTTGTAGCAAATATATAGCATTTTTGTCTGCATTATTTTTTTTTCCTGTAATACGGCTGAGACTCTGAAAACAACACTAGAAGAAAAATAGGACTAACTTGCTTTAGCAAACTGTGTAAATAACATATTTATAACAACTTGTTGTCTTTCTTTTTTTTTTTTAAGATTTTATTTATTTATTTGACAGAGAAAGACACAGGAGAGAGGGAACACAAACGGGGAGTGGGAGAGGGAGAAGCAGACTCCCTGCTGAGCAGGGAGCCCGATGCGGGACTCGATCCCGGGACTCCAGGATCATGACCTGAGCCGAAGGCAGTCGCCTAACCAACTGAGCCACCCAGGCGCCCACTTGTTGTCTTTCTTCAAGTACTTATTTTCAGTTCAGTACATACTGTTTGAACTATTTCTTGCATGTCTTACCAGCAATGAGTGAAAAATAAGTAAATAAAAACAATCATTTAAGTTTTGTCTCAATCTTATAAAAAATATCAACTAAATAGAATGAATATGTCATCTAGGAGAGTGCAGACATTCAAAAAATTATTTTATAAGTGAAAATGTTCATGTTTTCAAAGTACTGAACATTCTACAAGCTAAATGGCAACTCTGCATTTATATATATTTATATCTTTATATTCTGTTTTGTTCTACAAGATGTATCTACTGTTATATGTCGCATTATATATTCTCTTCAGATTTTTACGCATGTTATTGGCTCTCAAAATTCAGGTGTTTGAGCTCTTCGATTCTATTTGGTTTGAGAGATAATTTGCATTTATTTCTATATGGAAATTATTTAAGACACCTGTTCATTCAATATGACTATTACATAAATATCTTCATGGACAGAGAAATGTAAATATAATTATATAATAACAATTTAGTACTCTAAAACATTGGAATGAACATCGTTCTGATTGCTGATCAACATTTTAAATTTTACAAATAACATCATATGAATGAGAAACAGCTGAGTGACTTTGGCACATGTACTATAGAAGTAGAAAATGGAAGAATACAAGACAGATGGCAACCTGGAACCTGAGCTTTAGAAATTAACAGCAATTGCTTATCTAAAAATATATATTCTGTGATCGATAGAGAGGTTTATAGTAGTTCAAACTATTACACTTAATTTAAATTACCTTCCACTTAAAATATATTAAAATTTAATTCAAAATGCAATGGAGGGCGCCTGGGTGGCTCAGTTGGTTGAGCGACTGCCTTCGGCTCAGGTCATGATCCTGGAGTCCCGGGATCGAGTCCCGCATCGGGCTCCCTGCTCGGCAGGGAGTCTGCTTCTCCCTCTGACCCCCCCCCCCAATGTTCTCTCTTTCTTTTTCTTTTTTCCTAAAAAAAAAAAAAAAAATTTTAAAAAAAAAAAAAAAAAAAACAAAATGCAATGGAATAATATTCTGTCAAAATGATTTGACAGAATCAAATCAAAACACCAAAACACTCAAATTTTCCTGTTGAAATCACAATATTTCAACTGTAGAGAAACAACATCAGACATCTTGAGATTCTATAAATCCTCTTTAAGGATGAGTATTTCCACATTTAAAGAACATAATATCCCTAATTATTTTTACTGTGGGTCAGGTCTAATTCACTCTAATAGTATTTTAGTTCACTGAAATAGTTTTGAAAACTCCTAAATATCTCCAGCCTCACTTCCCTGGCAAAATTACCTTGTTTAAATTTAATCAAAATATATTTTTTCCTTATACACTGGCCTCGATAGATGATTTTGCTGCATTTTTAAAAAAAAATATCTTATTTATTTATTTGACACAGAGAGAGAGAGAGAGAGCACAAGCAGGGGGAGCAGCAGAGGGAGAGGGAGAAGCAGGCTCTCTGCTGAACAGGGAACCTGATGCAGGGCTCGATCCCAAGACCCTGGGATCATCACCTGAGCTGAAGGCAGATGCCCAACTGACTGAAGCCACCGAGGCACCCCGATTTTCTTAAATCTTAATGCCTCCTTTTTAATAGTTATTAGCTCTAAGTGTCTGGTCACCTTACCTTCATCAAACAATTTATTTGTACCACACATATCTTCTTATGCAGGGATTTTGTATAGCGCTAAATCATTATCTGAGTGCTACAATTTTGCTTAATTCACTCTAATTTCACTTAAGACATTAGTTATCATAATTGGATTAATGGATCCATCCTCTGAGTTCAAGTATTTGCTTTGACATTTTACCTGACTTGTTGAAGAATGTAGCTTTTCCCCCCACGATCTGGAATCTTCCCTCTAAACCTGTTCCTATAATTAATTGCTACCCAATATCAATGCTCATTTATGCAGTTTCCTGCAAGTATCTGTGTTTTTTTTCATAATGTCTAATGTCAAATCACTATAGTCTTGATCTTCAGATTCAGAGCACCTCTTTTTTTCTAAGAACTCATGTCATATGGCTCTTTCCTTCCTGGCAACTTACTGACTAAGATTCCTTGCTTCTGTATATCATAAATGTCTTGTTATGGTTCATTTTTTCAACAAACCTTGCTCAGGCAGGTATTTTTGTTTGTAAATCTCAGATTCTTCAATTTTGACTTATTTTTCTAAATAAACTTATTTTTAAGGAATCCTGTTATGGCAACTTTGACTAACATGGAACCATCGCTAAAAGAATTGGTCATATTTAATAAACCAAACAAGAAGCCATCAGAATAGAGGGATATGATCACCAAACACTGGGACATATAACTCCACCATTGAGCAACTGTCTGCAAGTAGGATCTCAAAAGCTTACTTCATTCCCTACTCCCTTTTTGATATACGTATTTATGCTAAAATATTCTTAAATTTAAAAAAAAATATTTGTTTTACGATTAGTTTTATAATATGTGTATATGTGTCCCCATGATTTCATTCATTAATCATCTCTCTGTGTAATATTTTAATGATACTTCATTACTAGCAATACAAATTTTGTTCTAGAAATTGTTGATACATAGAAGCATATTTTATATATTATTTTTTAAATTTATTTATTCAAGAAAGAGAGAGAGAGAGAGTGCATGCAAGTGGAGGGAGGGGCAGAGGGAGAGGGAGAAACAGACTCTCCCCCTTGAGCAGGGAGCCTGGATGTGGGGCTCAATCCCAGGACCCCAGAATCGTGACCTAAGCCGAAGGCAGATGCTTAACTGACTGAGCCACCCAGGCAACCCTATATTTTATTTTTAAATGTGACTCATAATTACCAAAAATGGGGCCCTCTAATTGGGTATTTATGCTGTTATAAAATATCAAGGAAATACTTACATTTAATGTTGAAAAACATATATAAACTATACATATATAACTATATGTATATATCTATGTATATACATAGATAATAGATATGCAGATACACATAAACTCATTTTTAACTCAGGCATTTCCACAGAAGATCCTGAGCCTAACTGATATTTAGTAAGTTTTCTCACTCAACTTCCATAGTGTTTGTTAAACTCTTTATTTCAGTGTCCAGCTTGAGAACTCCATCTGGGATTCAACCTGCTTTTCAGAACTCCTCTGAAATGTAGAGCTGCTATTTATTTGCGATTTGCTAATGTCCTCACAGAGTCAATCCAAAAAATAAAAAATGCTGTGTTTGTGATTTTCCAATCAGAAAGCTGCTGACACTGAAAAATGAAGAACAAACCCTTGAATTCTGGCAAGCTGCTAACAGAACTAAACTATTAACACTACATCATTTTGAGCCAAACTTACTTTCCTAAGATTTGATCTCTTTCCCGAAATGATGTGGTTTGTCCAAAAATATATACAAGTGCATTTTTAAAGAATGAAAGTAGATGTGAATTTCTTTTATCAAAATGACCATACTACTTTAAAATTCCTTAATATATATAAAAGCAGCAAATGGTTCTGTTTATAGAGTTAGCTTCACTGTTCTAATCTTTTGATTTCGACATTGAAATTCTGATACTACTAAAAGTAGTCTCTCTCTTTTTTCTCTTTTTTTTTTGCATCTGCGATGTTCTATTTTGCACATTAAATAGAAAGCCACGTGAAGTTGTATACTTAGTATAAGCAGACACATGACAATTCTATCGGAAAAAAGAAACTGTTGACTTTAAAAATAATCTGGGGGCACCTGGGTGGCTCAGTCGTTAAGCGTCTGCCTTCGGCTCAGGTCATGATCCCAGAGTCTGGGGATCGAGCCCCACATCCGGCTCCCTGCTCCGCGGGAAGCCTGCTTCTCCCTCTCCCACTCCCCCTGCTTGTGTTCCCTGTCTCACTGTGTCTCTCTCTGTCAAATAAATAAATAAAATCTTAAAAAAAATAATAATAATCTGAAGTAACTTCTTTGTTACATAGAGGTGTGTGTGTGTGTGTGTGTGTGTGTAAAGGTAACTTTAAATGGCATTTTATCATGGCTGTGATACCATTTTAAGTGCCCTGTATTCTGACTAGTCACAGAACAGCCACCAAGTGGAAATGACAGTGAGTGACAATGACAGAAGAAATAAAATGGCTTCCAGAAGTGCACTGAGACCTGTGGACCTCAATCAACTGAACTACAAATCCATTAAATGACTTAATTTTGTGTATCCAAGTGTGAGATATATTTACCCTTACACCGACAAGAACTGTAGATAATGAATGCAGTTGCCATACAATCTACCCACTAGAAAGTGTGTTCTCTCTGTTGAGTAACAGTTTAATGTTGTTTATGAGCAACAACTGATACTGGATAGTGGTGCTCAAAAGAAAATCATGGCTAACTAAGGTAAAGGACTCCTATCACCTGTTTCCAAAGAAGGCAAACTTCAAGTAAAAAATGTTAATCACCACAATCAACACTAATCACTAGCATCAAAAAGATAATGTTGAATCATTTTATTTATTATTTATATTTTACAGAGGGAGAGAGGCATAGGAGGGACAGAGGGAGAGGGAGAGAGAGAATCTTAAGAAACGGACTCCCCACTGAGCACAGAGCCCCACTCCTGGTTGATCTTAAGATGTTGAGATCATGACCTGAGCTGAAATCAAGAGTCAGACGCTTTACCAACTGAGCCACCCAGGTGCTCTGACATAATGTTGAATCTTTATAAATTAATATTGATTAAAAGTGGCAAGGTCCCAAAAGAGGAAGGGTTGACCATTAACTTTGAAACAGGCTGGCCCAAATTCCATGTGTCCTGGAGACTGGGACGTGTTGGAAATGGTGCATTTGCCAAGGGATCGGTCCCTAAAGGGGAGATAACATATGTTATAATTTGTACTAAAAACTTCCAGTTGATTATTTTTTCTTTAAACATCACATATAAAAGGAATTTACCTGGAGCTCCTGGGTGGCTCAGTCATTAAGCGTCTGCCTTCGGCTCAGGTCATGGTCCCCGGGTCCTGGGATCGAGCCCCGCATCGGGCTCCCTGGTCAGCGGGGAGCCTGCTTCTCCCTCTCCCACTCCCCCTACTTGTGTTCCCTCTCTCACTGTGTCTCTCTCTGTCAAATAAATAAATAAAATTTAAAAAAAAAAAGGAATTTACCTGTGGCAGAATAAGTCAACAGTTTAAAAGTTTATACCAGAAAGAAAATCTTAATTCACTCACTCATTTATCCATTGGAAAGTATTAATAGAGAAATCATTATGTGCCAGGGATTTGTAGGGGAGTCATGACTGAAAGAATCCATGTGAATACTTAATATGATTTTTTTAAAGTGCTATTTAAAATGACAATGAAATTTCATTCATTCAACATAATAAAAATTATGCAGAGAAAATTTAAATTTTAAGAATATATTTTTTCACAAGTATACACAATTCAAGTGCAATAATACATACAGATGAAAATTCTGTTTAGCTTTCATCAGTATTCTTTATCAATAATTTTATATGATGAATGCGTCTCATTTTGGTTGAATTTATTTGACTATTTTTCCAAAATACCTGTTCTAGAATTTCAGCAATTATCATCAATTTTTACCTCAAAACCTGTAAATATACACTTTACTTTAATTTATTCTGGCATTGTAATTGCTGACTAGGAAGCAAAATAAACAGCCTGCAGCTAATGCATGCATCTTCTACGCAGTAAAGAAGCATATGATGATTAATTGTTATAAAAACCTTACAATAAAATGAGCTGTAACTAAAAAGATAGGGAAAATCGATCAGCATAAAGTTTAGGGAAAATCTAAAATAAGCATCCATTATAATCTTTTTATTTCCTTAACTGGAAGACAAATGGGAAGATGTGAATGCTACAGTATAAGTATGTAGTTAATTACACAAAGTGATTAGCTTGTAACCACAGAAGAAAAAATATAACAAGACCATTAAATAAGTATATGATACATGCTTTCAAATAACTTGTTTAAGCAATGTACTTGCATTTTCTATATATATATATAAAAATATACGCTATATATTATACACATAATATATAGAACACACACACACATATATATACACATACAAACTTATAATATGTGTATGTGTTTGATAATAACAATTTATGTTATGGCTATTTTATTTGGTGAACTTTTAAAAAATATGTTTTCTCTACCTGTCTTATATGTCTTTCTAGAGTGTGATTGCTTGAAAAGAGTAAATGTTCACCTAATATTTATATATTATACTATATAATCATATTTATATAACGTTTTCTGAACACTGTACTAGGGAGATAATAGGTACAGAGTTTTATACTTTTACAAGTGATACTGGGACTAGAAGGCTAAAAGAATTAAAATGTTCATAAAAAATAGTGCTTGGTCTGTAATTTAATTTCAAATCAAAACATGATGCAAATATTGCTTTAGAAATAAAAATATGAATGGAATTCTAGGAAGAAGCTAAGTTTATTAAGTACCTACTGTGATTTGAAAATATTGCATAAGTACTTTCAAAAATATTTTTTAGGGAGGGTATTATTATTTTCTTCCTTATACAGTAAAAGAAAGTTGAGCTTTGGAGAATTTAAATGACTTCCTGAATTTGATGGAGTTAATGGCTGATACAACCAGAAAAAAATAGGACATTAATGAATTCTAGTTCAGCAAATCAGTATCTGTCGTTAGAAGGATTGTTGTCCTGACTTCTATCAAAGTTCTGCCTGTTTTCTCCGCTTCATTTCTACTATCCACTGAAATACACTGGGAAGCAGAACAATTGTGAAACAAAAATACAAAGATAGTTGGAGTCGTGAACCCTGTCAGCACCCATGTTCTGAAACTCTTTGAACAAGTGGGCTTGTTGATAGCAGCGATCCCCCTTGGAGCTCTTTCCTCATATCCTGCAATGGAAATATGACCCAGAAAACACCCAATAAATAGTCGTATTTACAAAACGCTTGCTTTATCTACACTATACATTACCAGTGATTTCTATCCTGGTGCCAAGGATAAGCTATATTCATTACAAACTAATCACAAAAGACCAAGCTAACTCATATTATAATAAATGTCTATCTTTAATCTTTGATTCTTATTTGAGAATAGATTTTTCCCCTAGTGTTACAATAATTATTTTAAAAGTCATTGTTTTTAATCCTTATATAGGGTATTGTCTTTATAATTAAAATTTGTATACATTATCTTAGCACGTACATTTACCTTTTATATATACAATTTAGGAATTTATGGAACTGAGCATAATTCTATGATTCAGTACATTTTCCGGTGTACTTTATTGGTCACTTAACCTATTTAATTAACATACATAGGCATGCATTTAGTACTACATATGGTCCACAAATGCTTATATGTAAACAATCAACAATGCTAAACCATATAAAATTTTATGATTAATAGTATAAATAAAAACAATTTTATTTAACGTTGTACTGACATCATAACCATCCTTTGTCATTATGTACTTTCCCAATAATTGAATACAGATAGGACTATATAGTAGAGAATTTTACTTTAAAGGGGAGTCTTTATTTTAGGTGAGGTTAAGAGCCTTTGATATAGCACATTCCTCTCATAGTACTAAGTTACTTGGGAAGACAAATGCTTGATTAAAATATAGCTTTATGAAAGGATGTCTTTATTTCATCCAAGAATTGTATGCCCTAAGGAAAAATCCCAGTTGCCCTGTTATACTCCAACATTCATATCCACCAGCACATTAACCATCTAATAAGATAATGCCAGGTAAGTAGATATTAGCACTTTCAACCAATGTTTAATATATTTTCTAGTTCATGAGGAATATATTTATGTATACTGTTGAACGATACGTCTCTCCTTGATTTTAGTGGACTTTTATATTTTGCCACAATTCTATATTGCCACAATTCTATATTGCTTTGCTGCTTATCCAAAATCTATAATCATATAGGTGAATCTTACCAAATTTCAAAGCCACATAGATGACATCTGGGAAGGCACTCTATAAGTAAATAATCCGATTCAAGATGCTTTCATGTTTTTGTTTCTAGGAAGAGCAACCCATTCCTGTCCTTGTTTCTAGGGTTTATATTAGTTTAGGGGCTGTTTTCAAATTTAAACTCTGTAATAATTTATGTGTTGCCAACTTGCCCCAAGGAGTGAAATTTTTGCATAGGAGATTTTTAAGTTTTAATTATAATGTTTTCAGCATGTGCAGTAATGACAGGAAAGCAAATTATCCTATGAATGGAATATTTTAGAGTTTATTCATAGTTTTTAGAAAGGAAAACATAAGAGTAATATAGGATAAACTTTTAAAACTTTGATTATATTTTGTTTTAATATGTATAATATATTGCAGAGAATTTGCTGGCCAACAAAAACTTAGCAAAGTAAGTATGGATTCCCATAATTTATTAAACTATTTCTAACTAAGGTAAAATTGTTTAGTTAAAAGGAATATATGCTACAAGTATATGAATTAGTCAGTGAAACATAAATTGATAGAATACTCTGCCTTTCTTCTGCTGTAACAACACTGGGACAGGGTCAAGCAGGGCTCCTCAGCCATTAGCTCAAATCAAGAATCAGCTTTTGCCACTGGGAAAAGCCCAAATCTCCACTGGTAGTTCATCAAACTGAGGTTTCTCCTTACTGGAATTGTAGTCCTCATTGCTTCTATAGACCATTAATGGATGGGTTTAAAAACATATTAGACACACCCAGAAAATGAAAATAAAAATAAAAAAAAAAAAACAGACACAAAGGCAGGTTTAGTGAAATGAAAGTTGAGACAAGTCAGAAAATATACTGAAGCAAAGGAACCAAAATAATGAAAAAGTATATACAGAGTGAAAGACAAGTGTGCCTGGTTGGCTCAGTTGGTTAAGCATCTGCCTTCAGCCTAGGTCATGATCTCAGGGTCCTGGGATCCAGCCCTGTATAGGGAGGAAAGACATGTGGGACAAAGCAAAAAGGTTCACTGCGTGTAACTTAAATTCAAGATGGAGAAGAGAGAGGAAATGAGACCAAAGCAATATATCATTAAATAAGACTTGAAAGGAAATCAACTCAAGGATTCAAGAAATTCTCAAAGGACCAGACAAGATAAATACATTGCACCCCACACCTGGATACATCATAATAGAACAAATGAAAACCTGAATCAGAAAGAAGCTTATAAAAGTGGTCAGCGGTGGGCGCCTGGGTGGCTCAGTTGGTTAAGCGACTGCCTTCGGCTCAGGTCATGATCCTGGAGTCCCGGGATCGGGTCCCGCATCGGGCTCCCTGCTTGGCAGGGAGTCTGCTTCTCCCTCTGCCCCTCCCCCCTCTCATGCGCTCTCTCTCTCAGTCTCTCTCTCTCAAATAAATAAATAAAATCTTTAAAAAAAAAAAAAGTGGTAAGCGGCAAAAAAAAAAAAAAAAGAAAGAAAGAAAAAAAGAAAAAGGCACATTTTATTATTCTTTTCCAAAGAATAATAGTAAGTCTGAAAACTGGCTTGTGAACAGAAAAGATGAAAAGCAGAAGACAATGAAAAGACATTTTTAATGAATTGAAAATAATGTCAACAAGAAATTCTATTCCCACCCCCCCCAAAAAAAAGATCCCTGCAAAAATAAGACATTCATTCAGATGAATAAAAAAATGAACATTATTTATCATTATACCCCCAAAAATGTTAATCTTCCTTTTGGCAGGAAAAAAATAAAATCTGAGAGAGAAATAGGAAAATATAGTTTGAAGTAAAAAGCAACACAAGCTATGAATATATAAATAAAAAATAACTATTGAGTATAAAAAAAGATAAAATAATGCAGAATTAAAATTCCTAAGAGCAATAATACCAAAGGCAACAAAGAGGTAAATAAAATTCAAGTGAAACAAGCCTCTAGCATTATGCAAAATAACAAAATATAATTATTTCTGTTGAAAGGTAGTCAGTTCTTTATATTGTAATCCCTAGGCAACCCTTCAAAAATTATTTAAAAAAAATAAGAAATTACAGTTAATAGAAAAAAATAGTAGTGAAGAGTTGAATTTAAAGGGGAGAGAGAATATTCAATACAAAAATGACAGGTCAATTACTAAACAACTAGTCTTATAGCAGATATGAACTAAATTATATAAGTAATTATACAAAATGTAAGTGAATAAATATTCAAGTAAAAGACTAAAATGACCAGAGTAGGTAAAATACCAAAACCCATGGATTTCATGTACACTGGAGACACATGGAAGGAAAGTTGGAGATAAAACTGGAAAAAGCTGTACTTTACAAACTCTACCCACCTACCCCCCCCAAAAAAAAACCCACAAAAAACCAAAACTGGTATAAATACGGTCGTATTTTATATAGTAGACTTGAAGGGTTAAAGTATTCTACCATGTGAACACAGAGGGTATGTAATTAGACTCAGCAGAAATGTTTCACAATTTTAAATATTCATAAACACAATAACATACCTTCAAACACATTTTAATTGACAGAGTTAAAGTAGATATAGAGAAATCTACAGTCATAAGAAGTCCTCTTCAAAATAACACACGGGCCAAGGAATAAATCACAATGGAAACTAAAAAATAGTTTTACATGAGTGATAATATAGGTATAGCATATCAATACTTGTCCAATATAACTAAAGTAATATTTAAAAGTCAGTTTTATATTTATATTAGTTCAGACTGCCATAACAAAATACCATAAACTTGTGGCTTAAACAACAGGAATTTATTTCTCACATTTCTGCAGGCTGAGAAGTACAAGATCAAGGTGTTGGCTAATTGGTTCCTCTATGAGTGCTCTCTTCTTGATTTCTTAAATAGTTACCTTCTCACTGTTTCCTCACACAGTAGAGAGAGAAAGGAAGGAAGTTCTCTTTTAAGTCACTAATCCCATCATGAGGGCCCCACCCTCATGACCTTATCTTACCCTAATTACCTCCCAAACACCCATCTCCAAATATCATCACACTAGGGCTAGGGCTTTGCTGGACATGTTCATTGAGAGGACGTGAGTGCTGGTAGAATGAGAGCTAGCCCTGGCCAGTCAGGCTCCTGACCCCTTTCCCTGTGCTAGGAATGTGTATTCCTTCCACAATGCTTGAACTAGATGTCACCTCAAGGGTGCAGTCTTGAAAGTATAATGGGTTATTGAGATCATCTGGATGGTATATGTGACCATATCCTGTTAAGACCTGTATATAAATTCTTTTAAGATTCTGGTGAGCAGGTGTGGAGATCTACTAGTCTTGCAGTGGCCCAAGGCAAACCTCATATGTAAGTCCTCTTGCTTACTAAGATCACAACTTACCAATCAGGAGTGGTCAGCCTTTTTCTTCAGTCTTTCTCTGCCCTCTGTATCCAGGGGCCAATTTCAAATTTCACCCTAAGAACTCTTGAGGTTTTCGAACCACCAATTGGTAAGGAAGCCAGGAAACTGAAAAAAATGGCTCTTGGGAAAGGGACATCCATGGGGGAAGTATCGAGTTGGCCATCGAACTCTCTGTGGGATGGGGGTGGCCTTGTATGCCAGATGCTTAGGGGCCACTGCATGAGTATGGAGATGTTCCCCAAATGCTGGTGCTTTTTTGAGCGGAACAGCACAGAGCACACTGTGTCAGAGGAAAGGGAAACACATGGCTGCTATGTGGGCATCTTCGCAGCCACAAATGCCTGGTTGAGACTGAAGCTAAAGATGGAGTTAGAAGCTGGAAGAAGAGCTGAGGTTGGAGAGAAACGTGTGGTATCCATTACTCTGCTGCCTTTGGGGCTGGCAGACAGGTAGAGAGCAGGAGAGTAAGTTGGAGACCTAAGCATGCTGTTTTGCAAAGCTAGGAGGGCACAAATGCCACAGAGTTAGATCCCAGTCCTTGTAACTGAGCTTGATTGGGATGCTAGAGGTGGAATCCCGGGAAAAATTAGGAAAATAAAGAGGAGGACGCTATGATGATAGTGAAGTGGATGAAGAGTTCCATGCCACCCATCACCCTCAGAGCAACAGGTGAAGAGCAATTACACCTGGGGAAGAAAACAGGAAAAAAAAATCAATCTGTTTACTCTTGGGAAAGAAGTCCCAAAGCTAAACCCACAGATTTAATCTTTTTTAAAGGTGCCATTATATTTCTAGGTACTTGTTTCTGCATCTTTTAATGTTGCCACAATAATCCTGTATAACATTCCACCCCCAAACTCAGCAGCTTAAAACATAGAGCATTTATTATTGTTCCCAAGAAAAATCCAGGCTGACTGACTGGTGTTTCTGGTCTTAATCTGATTTCACTCACTCATCTGCAGCGAGACGTTGTCATCTTAGATGGCTCTGCAGATCTTAGTGGAGTTCTTATTTGGGGGTTTAGTCAAATCTTTAATTCTCCAGCAGCCCAGCCCAGGCGTCTTAGTCTAGTGTGAGACATAATCATGGCAAGGTAGAGGTACAAGAGGGAAAGCATAAGCCCATAAAGCCTTTTAAGATCTTTCAGGACCTTTAAAACTGGCAAATTGTCATTTGTTTCACATTCTATTGACCAATTCACAAGTCTGGTGCAAATTCAAGGGTTGTGGAACTAGATTCCGTCTTGAAGACGGGAGCTACAATTTCATGTGGCCAATCCCACGAATGAGTGATTGATGGAGAACTGTGTCATGAGTCTACCAAAATGTCATTGGAATGGGGTTTCTTTTAAGATAGAGAATGGAAGGGTATAAGAGGGGCCTTCTTTGCTGCTGCGAATGCTATGTTTCTTGTTCTACATGATGCTCATATGAGTGTCTTCAGTTTGGAAAATTAATCAAGCTACAGACTTATAATTAGTCTGCTTTCTATATGTGTGTTATACCTCATTAACAATCTGTAAAAAGAAATAAAAATTATATTACTGAAGGATAATTTCTCATGATGTGAGATGAATAAATCATTCAAATTGACGATGCTTTGCATAGAATGCAGAAATAGCATAACCTTTGTATTAAAAAAAGAAATAACAGCTGTGGAGGTCAAGTTGGCCTAAAAGTTTTTTTCAAAAGCAAAATGGCATCCACTGCATTTCTAATAATCTCATACAAAGGAAATTTGACAAAAACATAATACTGCAGGTACATTGCAACTATAGGCCTCTAAAAGAGAAATCTGTGTTTATCAGTTGCCTCCAATGAAAATAAACATATTCAGAGACACTACTCAATAGTATTGAATACGTTTTTAAAACTATCATTCTGGATAATACTTTGTTTACATCGCACAAAATGAGCTAAGCAATTCCTGGGAACAGAGGTAAATAATTGTTTAAAAAACAAAGTAAGGAGACATTTTAAAAAGTCGTGAAAAATATATGTATTGCAAATATATCAGATAGGATTAATGGGAGGCATTCTAAATATTCAAGAGTGTGAGTGATTTCAGATCAACAAAGCAAATTATTTTAAATATGAGAGAAAATAGTCTTTTCTCATGAGGACAGTTAAGATATTACCCCTAATAAGAAAAGTCCAGGGTCATGTATGGGTTCAAGATTAACAGAATCAGACACTGTTTCATCCCATTTCACATGGAACCATGTCTTCCATTCCGTAACATTCCCTTGACATACTTAAGTAGGCTATAATGTTAACTGATTTTTAACTCTGCCAGCCCAGTAGCTGCTAAAGTTAAGGAGATTTTAGGACCCTCAGCCATTCTTTGCTCTTTCCCTGAGCTGAGTTTTTGTTTTGTTTTTAAAGTAATGCTGCACACCCAGCGTGGGGCTTGAACTCATGACCCTGGGATTAAGACTCACATGCTCTACTGATTGAACTAGACAGGCTAGTTCAGTGGTATTAGAAACAACCAGCCCTCTTCAGTTCCACTTTACACAGTAGCAGCTGCTTAGTCTCCCAAAATCTAGTAGTACATCTCTTTGTCTACTTTGAATAGAAATAGAAATATGATCAAATACACAGCTATATACTGATCATGAGCAGTGCCAGTTACAATACACAGGGTCATACAAGTTTTGGGGAGTTCATACTGAGCAAGATCAATACATAACTAAACACTAATGAACTTAAATTGCTTGAATGACTCAAAAATTACCTCAAAATTGACATATGATAATAATAATAATAATAGTAATAGTAATAACAATAATGCACATTCAATGTGATATTGAAGGGCAAAGGTAAAATATGTAGACACAGGCTCTAACTGTGTAATCCTTTGAAATATAATTGTATTGAGTTATAAGGGATAATCATTCAGTAAAGGCATTTCAAGCAAAATGGGAATTTTGAACGTAAATCCCGTAGGTAGGAAAAACATGATTAAACTACCTAATTACATTCCAGTAGTGAGTCCAAAAGAGAAGAAACTTGAGTTAAAACCTGGAAATGGCTCAATTCGGGGCCCTGGAACAATATTACTATTTTTTTTTCTTTTTCCACTCTGATTTATTTATTTATTTATTTATTTATTTAAGATTTTATTTATTTATTTGAGAGAGAGAATGAGATAGAGAGAGAGAGCATGAGAGGGGGGAGGGTCAGAGAGAGAAGCAGACTCCCCGCTGAGCAGGAAGCCCGATGCGGGACTCCAGGATCATGACCCGAGCCGAAGGCAGTCGCTTAACCAACTGAGCCACCCAGGCGCCCTCCACTCTGATTTATTAATCCCCACAAAAACATTCATTAAAAGCAAACATCGTAAATATCATTTGATACAGTGAACATACTTGATAGAAATAGGAACCTCCTCTGCTTTCTACATTATAAATCTCAATTCATCATTTAAGGTCTAGTACGAATATACCTCCCCCTAAGATGGATACATTTTCTTACTTCAGTGGTTCCAAAAATACTTTATAAATTTAATTTGTTTTTAATTTTTTTCACCTCATATTGTTACTGTTTATAGATTTTCTCATATTTCTTCTCCCCCCCACACCAGTATAGTAAATAGAACATGGAATATAATAAATCAAAATTAATACAATAAAAAACTTTTATAGGCTTACTTTTTTAATAAAAATGATTTTGAGGAAATCACCAAATGAAAATAATTAAATAAACTGTGGTGATTTTACAGGTGTGTGGGTGTGTGTATAAAAGTACTTAGCGATCTAACTAAAAAATGATTAAACATTAGATATTTTTTAAAATAGCAATTGCTAAACTAACCCAATTAAATCACATTTTCCCAGAAATAGAACATTATAAAGTAGAATTAGGAGACAAACCAAAATCAAATACATATACATCTATATTCACCTGTGTATACATTCCCACATAGTTATCATTTATTTCTTATATGTGTATAATATGTATTAATTTTATATGTATTGTATATATGTATATACACACGTGTGTGTGTGTGTGTGTGTGTGTGTGTGTATGTGTGTGTGATAAAGTCACGTGTATCTTGTTTATGTATAGTTAGAGTGTTCCTCTCTGGTAAAATGACTTTGTTTCTTAACTTGATAATGTCTGCAATAGATTAATGTTGTTTAGTGATTATCAGATTGCCCCAGTAAGGTAGGTGTTTTTACTAAATTAGTCGTTGTGTTGGGAAATATAAGTATTCTTTTCTTCTGAGAATTCCAAAACTTATTAAGCTGAGTGAGCTATTACATGAGTCTTAGCCATTTTTTTTCTTTATGAGTTTTTATCTTATTACTCTTTTAAATTTTGATTTTGTATAAATGTATATCAAAAACTAGCCTTATGTATACACATATGGAAATGAGAGGATGAGGAATTTTGACAGCTTACATAAACTACTGAGACTGCATTTAAATGACCTTTGAAACCCTGACTCTTTAATAGGTGGTTAGTCATTTCTGCAAATAAGATTTTTCATTTTGATTCAATGCAGCAGTCCTTCCCACAAAAGCCTACATTTCAGAACTTCTGATGGATTTGCCAGATCATTGAGAATTGTATTATATGAATTGAGAAATGTAGTAAATGTGTATTATATTTCATTTCTTATTTTGTATAAGCAATTTTAAATATGTGTGATTCTTTTATAAAACATAATTGCATTATAAATATTTGCACTTAAAATCATAATTCCTTATGAATTATTCAAGAATAAAAAATATATAATATTTTTGAGCAGCCAAAAAGAATTTCCCTATAGTTACTTAAATCAAAAATGACAAAATACATTTCCTTCAAACTTCCTGAATTATTTTATTCTAGGTTAAGAACCAGCATGATGAAGTTTATCCCCAAAGGTACGCAGTGGAAAAGCTATAAGCCATGGAAAATAGGGTTTAAATTCAAAGTGCCATCTCAGAAAGCATAATAAAAATAGATTTTCAGTCTGCCCCAAACACAAATAGTAATGCCATAAAATATGAAATATTGGGAGTATGGTATTGCCATCTTTAATTTTTATAGTGGAGTTTTTCTTAGATCTCCCTCTATGCTAGAAAATAACCTTATATCCTGTGAAAGTCATCCACTTCTTTTAGCAGACCTAGAAACGGATGAAGTCTCAAAATATGTGAATGAAAATATGTGGTGATTTTGAAGATTAGAATACACCACTGCAAATTATATTGCTATAAAAATAATTTAAGATGACAAAAATAATTGGAAATAATCACTTGAAATGACACTTTAATGGAGTAATTCATTCTAAATATAATCAACAAGGGTGGAATTGGAACTACCCAGACTGATAGACTTTATATTATGACTGTAAGAACCCATTTCTGGGGCGCCTGGGTGGCTCAGTTGTTAAGCGTCTGCCTTCGGCTCAGGTCATGATCCCAGGGTCCTGGGATAGAGTCCCACATCGGGCTCCCTCCTCGGGGGGAAGCCTGCTTCTCCCTCTCCCCCTCCCCCTGCTTGTGTTCCTGCTCTCGCTATCTCTGTCTCTGTCAAATAAATAAATAAAATCTTAAAAAAAAAAGAACCCATTTCTGATCATTGGATAACACTCAATCAAGAAGGAATCTCACATGTAGGGTTCAGTGATTCAATGTTGCATCATTTTGCTCTCTTTGGCCTGTAGTCACTCATATGAAGGAAGACTTTAGGTAGGTTAAGAGAATGAGTAATTATACTACAGTAAGTACTATAGAATTACTTATACTATCGTAAGTATATTTGAACCTGGATTTCTAGACCTATAACTAGAGTAATTATGGGTGCCTGTGTGCACATGTATGTGTGCATTTGTCTGTGTATGTTTACCGTGCCCCATTAGGGCATGATTCTATTATTCTTTTGTTGCTCTCATAAATTTTGTCCTAAGTTGCACTTATCTACAGGCCACACTTCCATATGTAACCAAATTAAATTGGCTACTAATCAGTTTCTTATAAAAGGCATCCACCTTGTCTCATTGTTTCCCTGACACCTATTTGTATGACACATTAATAATCTTGTACAATTTTCTTAACAAAGAATAGTAAACACCTATATTGCAAAACTCAAACAAAGCAATATTGGCATTTCCAAGATCTCATTCTATCATAATCACACATGTCAATGGTAACAGCAGCTCTAATACTATTTACTACAACTGAGTTTATGATAAACTTGCACTTGTGTTTTATTGAGTGAAATGGGCATAGTTAAAGGGTGGGAGCTTTTACATCACTGAGACTGCCATTTTCCATATTTCTAATTTGAAGACTAGTTAACTATCTGTCAAATATGGGCCTTATTAAATGGATAATCGAGTGAATGTCAACAAAATAATTGTAGTGAATTCCAACAGAAATGATTCTTATTTTCCATGGCTAATTATGATATTTCCTCAATTGTTCTTAATAATGTCAATAAATCTTTAAATTGTAGCCAAAACAATTTTTGTCAGAGGAGTTGGAGCTGAATTTCTTGTCTTTTATATCCCTATCCAGTTAAAACATCTGTTCTTCATAAAAATTTCTCTGATCACAGTTTTGTACCAAGTGTCTAGAACAATAAAGGTCAAATAATATTTCTCTGATCACAGTTTTGTACCAAGTGTCTAGAATAATAAAGGTCAAATAATACCCATCATATTATAAAGCAAATGCTCTGGCTGCCAGGAGCTAGTGCTCTGCTTTCTTTTGGCTTGGATCTACTCTCTTTGAGGACTTGTTTTATGTGGCTTTGGTATAGGGAGTAGTTTCTAAATAAAAAGCATCCTTTAGGAAAGCAATCTCAGGACCAATTTGATACCCACAGGGAGCTGATCTGAAGTTGCTTCCAAGCTCAATATTATTGGCCCTCTATTTGGAACATATTAACTGACTTTGTTGGAAATACCGAGAATAGTAATGTGATTTGAATTGCCCCTCTCTTTAAGATGAAAAGTGAAGTTGTAAATAGATATGACTTAATGCAATCAGTACTTATAGACATTTATATTTTTATGATTTTGTTCTCCCCATCCTGACCTAAGAATAAGGATGTTACTGTACACTCCCAAGATTTCAAATGTCCTATAAAGTTTATAAATTGATTATAAATCCTCCGATTCTATAGTCTCAGGGACTCCAGTAAAAATTGTTTTGGTGCAATGTTTTAAGGATATGGGAAATTCTTCTTTTTGTTAAGATAGTTTCATTTATGGGGCGCCTGGGTGGCTCAGTTGGTTAGGCGACTGCCTTCGGCTCAGGTCATGATCCTGGAGTCCCGGGATCGAGTCCCGCATCGGGCTCCCTGCTCAGCAGGGAGTCTGCTTCTCCCTCTGACCCTCACCCCTCTCATGCTCTCTCTCTCATTCTCTCTCTCAAATAAATAAATAAATAATCTTTAAAAAATTTAAAAAAAGATAGTTTCATTTATGTTAGTTTATTTTAAATTTATATTTAGTACTCTATATGCCAGAATATCTCCTAATTGTGAGGGTATAGTGATATGCAAAATAATAAAAACTTTTGTTTTCCAGAACTTATTTTCTAGAGAGAAAGATAACAAAGAGGTAAATGAGTAATATACAGCATTTTAATATTGGTAATACAAAGGAAAAAATAAAGCTGTGAAAAATTATAGAAAGTCAAGAAGGATGTAATTCTAGAGAGAATGTACAAGGAAATACTTGGTATTTAAGTTGAAAAGAAAATGATTTAGCGAGCCATGCAAAGAAATGCAAATAATAGTAGAAAGAAATGTCATTATACTCTTCAGATTAGTAAATTTTTACAAAACTGATAGCAATTTTACAAAGTCATAACACCTAGTCCTGTCAGGAATCTGGGTAAAAGGATATACTTACATTTTGCATAAATGCCATTTGTTACAGTTTTCTAGAAGCAATCTGGCAATGTAAATCACAGGTAAAATACACATAGCCTTCATATTAGCAATCTCACTTTATAAATTTCTTCCTATAGAATTATGTACATATATGTATGTGTATGTATATGCATAAAATTCATTAAATATAATTATAATTCATGAAAAAAGAACAGAATTATATTGAATGGCTAGCAATGAAGGTTAATTGCAAAAAATATGTTACATGCGTTCAATGAAATATCAGTCAATAGTAATAATGAATTAAAACTATAACAGTTGCCTTTAAGATATCTCCATGTTGTGTTTTTTTTTTTAATTTTTAAAAGATTTTTATTTATTTATTTGAGAGAGAGCATGAGAGAGATCATGAGTGGGGGGAGGGGCAGAAGAAGAGGGAGAAGGGGAAGCAGACTCCTTGCTGAGCTTGGAGCCCAATGCGGGGCTTGATCCTAGGACCCCAAGATCATGACCTGAGCCGAAGGTAGACGCTTAACCAACTGAGCCAGCCAGGCACCCCTCCATGTTGTGTTTTGAGTTATTTACATTGAGCCAAGATTATATCTTCTATTATCCATGATAATAGAACTTAATGTGACAGAGATTATGCTAAACTCTAGTGGTGTAGTAGTGAAGACTGGAGTTTGCCCTTACGGATTTTAAATTTATCATGGATTGCAAATGCAAGAAATGGGAAATATGTGTTGTTAATTGAAAAATTTAACCCTGAAACCTACCCTAGTTATAAATGGCAGGGAATCAGGGAGTCCAAACTGAAGAATTGATTCTAAAGAATTAGTAAGAATTAGTTGGCAAGAAAAGAAATAGTGGAAAGTTAATAGAGATTGTGAAAAGAACGTGAAGAAAGTCACATAGGAAGAGAAGTAAGATATCACAGAAACACCAAGGTTTATGTGAGTGACCTTCGAGGGATGTAGATAGTAGTATAACCTACAGTGGTTAGTAAGGCATCGTTGAAAAAGTGAAGTCTTGGGCGCCTGGGTGGCTCAGTTGGTTAAGCGACTGCCTTCGGCTCAGGTCATGATCCTGGAGTCCCGGGATAGAGTCCCACATCAGGCTCCCTGCTCAGCAGGGAGTCTGCTTCTCCCTCTGACCCTCCTCCCTCTTCTGCTCTCTGTCTCTCATTCTCTCTCTCTCAAATAAATAAATAAAATCTTAAAAAAAAATTTAAAAAAGAAAAAGTGAAGTCTTTTTATTTTTTCACTGATAGCAGTGTGGAATTAGTAATAAGTATATAAAACAGAAGTAATAACTAGATCACATGTTCATTTTGGAAAAATCATTTTTGATTTTAACATGGAGCAAACAGTATTGAATAGAACCAGAGTTAATGAGAAGGGAGAAAAATACTGTCATAGAAGTGGAAGGTAATTATAGGTCAAATGATCAAGACAGCAATGGAAATGTAGGTGTGGATTACATTTATGAATTCAATTATTTAAGACTTAGTCATGATTTAAAGATGAATGTTGAAGCAACAAGTGTTTCAGGGCGACTCTCAGGTTTCTGAGAAAGGGCCAGCTAGACATAACACGTGGGGGTGATTTGTTTTTCATTAAAACTGAAAGTGGGTAGTGATTCCAACAGTAGAAGAAAGTAGGGTGAGAGGAGAGGAAGGACAGCACGCTAAGTAACTTCAGCAGGATCTAGAGTCATAGGAAACTGCAAAGGGCGCAGCAGCAGAGGAGAATGGGGATAAAGAAAAGGAATTAGTTTAAGTTTACATTGCTCTGCGTGTACTGCATTGATTAAAGAAAGTGAGACCCTATTAATGACATGCATTCTCAGACTGCAGTATAAAACAAAACCTAAATCTACTGTTTACGAGTAACATATATGTCTGTGACAGAGAATGTAAGTAATCAGAAAAGCAGATACATTTTATGTGAGAGAAAAGTGAAAAAATAGCAATGTTGGTGTAGGATTAATTATATAAAAGGGGCCATAGGTGTATTGAAATTGAGCAGATGTACGAATGGGATATAACAACTGTAACTACTTATTGGGAATAAAATGACATCAAATATTTACTAAGAGAGTAGAACTTAAATGTTCACACACACATAAATAAGACAATGACTGTGTTGATTAACTAGTTAGGGGAATCATATCACAATGTATACGTATATCAAATCATCACAATGTACAATTTAAATATCTTTACAATTTTATTAATTTATTTCTATTTTATTTATTTTTCAGTTATACATCAACAAAGCTAAAAGAGTACAGAATGTGTATTAACAGAAATAAACCTGCTTAATGACCTCTGCCTTCATATTTCAGCAAATATATTACCATACAGGCTTATATTATTTGAGTTGTTCTTATAAGAAAATAAAAATTTCCAGATATTAATTTCTGAGGAAATTTTCCATTTTTCCCCAAACTTATCTTGTATAGACTCTCAGATCACTGTAATTTTTATTTTCAACCTAATAATAAACCCATAGAAATAAAAATAAAACATCAAATATATAAACAAAAAGAACAATAGAACATAAATCAAAAGACCAAAGACATACTAAAATAATAAAACAGAGTACACAAATAATTTCCAGAATAAAGAATACTCTTAAAAATATTCAGTAAACCAGGGGCACCTGGGTGGCTCAGACAGTTAAGCGTCTGATTCGGTTTAGGCTCAGGTCATGATCTCATGGGTCCTGGGATCAAGATCCACGTCAGACCCCGTGCTCAGCAGGAAGTGTATTTGAAGATTCTCTCCCTCTACCTCTCCTCTCACTCACCCTCTCTTCCTCTCTCTCTGTCTCTCTAAAATAAATAAATCTTTAAAAAAAATATTCAGTAAACCATGTTGTAAACAGATGTGATCCAGGCTTTGTTTCATTTATAGAGCACAGGCATAATTCTTAAGGGCCCTAGCATTTTCAGAATGGTCAATGAGAATTGGCTTCAATTACCTTCAATTTAAAGTCACCAGCTGCATTAGCCACTAATAAGAGAATTGGCCTGTTCTTTGATGCTTTGAAGCCAGCCATTGACAGCTCCTCTTTATGAAAGTCCAAGGTGGCATCATCTTCCAATATAATGCTGTTCTGTCTACATTAAAAATCTGTTGTTTAGTGTAGCCACCTTCTTTAAATCTGAGCTAGATCTTCTAGATAACTTGCTGCTTCGCTTTGCACTTTTATATTATTGAGATGGCTTCTTTCCTTAAACCTCATGAACCAACGTCTGCTAGCTTCACGCTTTTCCTCTGCAGCTTCCTTACTTCTCTCAGCCTTCATAGAACTGAAGAGGGTTAGGGCCTTGCTCTGGATTAGGCACTGGCTTAAGGGAATGTCATGGCTGGTTTGATCTTCCATCCAGCCTCGGAAACTTTTTCCATATCAGCAATAAGACTGTTCTGCTTTTGTTTATGTTTTGTGTATTCACTGGAGTGGCACTTTTAATTTCCATCAAGCACTTTTCCTTTGCATTCACAACTTGTCTGACTGATGGAAGAGGCCTAGCTTTGGGCCTATATTTGTTTTCAAGATGCTTTTCTCACTAAGCTTAATCATCTGTAATTTTTTTTTTAAGATTTTATTTATTTATTTGTCAGAGACACAGCGAGAGAGGGAACACAAGCAGGGGGAGTGGAAGAGGGAGAAGCAGGATTCCCACCCAGCAGGGAGCCTGATGCGGGGCTCGATCCCAGGACCCTGGGATCATGACCTGAGCCGAAGGCAGGCACTTAACCGACTGAGCCACCCAGGTGCCCTGTAACTTTTGATTTAAAGTAAGAGATGTGAGATTTTTCCTTTTACTTGAATAGGTAGAGGTCATTTGACGGTTCTTAATGGCCTAATTTCAATATTGTCTCTCAGAAAATAGGGAAGTATGAAGAGAAAAGGAGAGACAGAGGAACAAGCCAGTTAGTGAGACCATCAGGATACACAGTTAAGTTTACCCTCTGATATGGGCACAGCTCATGGCATCCCCAAACAATGACAATAGTAACATCAAAAATCAATGTTCACAGAGCACCATAACAAATATAATAATAAGGAAAACTTCTGAAATATTTTGAGAATTACCAAAATGTGACACAAAGACATGAAGTGAGCAAATGCTATTAGAAAAATGATGCTGATAGACTGGCTCAATGCAGGCTTCCCACAAACCTTCAATCTATAAAAACTACAATCATCTGCCAAGTGTAATAAATGGAATTACAATACAGTGAGGTATGCTTATGCTGGTCCTTTTTCTGAACCTTATATATGCAGGTAATAATTTTCAAAGTAAGAAGACACAAAAAATTCCATGTTTATATAATAGATTAAATTAATTACATATATGAAATTGCATATAAGGGTAAATTATTTTTTCCCAATTGTTTACTATATTTCACACAAAAATAGATATAAAATTACCTTTTAGAGACAGACTTTTCAATTTGGCAATATTTTGACATGTGGCTCTCAAAATCATTTTTCTATCCCAAATTCTTTATAATATGTGAATTTGTACTTACAAAATTATATTTATTCAAGTGAAAAAAATTGCTGGACATTTTTAGTCTATATGAGTATTTTTCAAATCCATTACATAATACTTTGAGAAATGGTAGGAAAGTTTGCAGTCTATGTAATTTAGAATTTATCCCATAGTGAACATTATTGGACCACAATGTAGCAACCGTACATTTATATACAAACTGTAGTTCAGGCTTGATTATAGATGCTAACTACAGTCACACCATTCTTTATTTGAAGCAACAGAATTTTTTTCAAAATTTTACATTTCTGAAATATGTGCATTTTTAAAAAGAGAGGTGCTTCCTTCTCTGGCCTTGAGGAGAAGAGTAAAGCTTGATTTTACTTTACTTCATATCTGGTGTCTGAAATAATTACTCTTGCATGCCCCTTGGAAAGTAAGAGGTCCTCACATTCTCCTCCATCAACTGAGAGCAATGAAGCATTACAATCCTCTGCCTATCCTATTAATGGATTTGCAGCCGAAGCAAAATAAATTCAAGGCCTTTTTTAGATCTCAGAGAATTTTACCAGTAAGGTATCACCAGCAAGAGACCATAGAAAAAGAGTACACAAACAAATTATACTTTTGATGTGATAGGAGATTTAGTGTGCTTATCAAAATCTGTATACTGATGTGGCACATTTTGTTTTTATTTCTCGAGCCAGCAGCACAATGCATAAATTCTCTTTTACCTTATATTTTTTTAATTAAGAAAGAAAAATTTAAAAGTTAATATTCTCCAGAGAATAAATGAACATTTTAATAATTCAAGAACATATAATTTGAATTGATGATAAATTTCTTATGGATTTCTCTCCCATTAATGTAACATAATTTTATGTATAAAATTATGTATGTAATTTTAATGTAACATTTATTACTTGTCAAAATAAAAACTTATTTCAGAGGAAACAATGACTGTAAACTATATCAATTATTTCTGTTTTTACTGTAATCTCTCAAATTTACATACAAACAAGTCAACCAATCTTTGTGAAGCTTTAACTTAATATAATTATAGAAAGTATCTAAATATTGCTTCTTGGAATGGCTTTGCAAAAATTCCAAAACTAAGCACAACTATCTAGTATATACTACTTGCTGAAAATGAAATATTTACAAAAATATAGAGATTAAATTATGTTGCCATTGGGAAATAGAATATTAAAAATTGTATATTCTAATGGGTATATGATTTTTCCTTTTTACATCCATTCTCCTTTCTCACTAGCCAAACTTTAGTATTCAGTGAGATGGAATTAAATCTGGTCCACAACTCTAAGGATGGTCTCCAAGGGACTAAACTTGTGACTATCAATGCAGGCTGTACAGCAAAGTGTTTGAATTTTTTTTTTTTTAACTACTCAGGTTTAGGTTATTGTTAATATAAATATCTTAATGATAGTATGCCTTCAGGGATTGAGCAGATTAGGAGGAAATTTCTAGTGTCAATATACTTTTTAATGTTCACACATTGGATTTAAACTATTTAGGGCAGTCCTATCAACTCTGTCACTGTGATTAGTTTCAATATACACTTTCCTAAACCAGTCAATGATATGGGATGTAGTATCCAGTCTGAAAAATCTGATTCAAAAGTGAAAATCAGTGTATCAATCAGAACATTATCTGGTAAGTCTGGGGTGCAAATTGTTTTTCTTGCTTTCAGAAGTTTGGTGTATAAATATGGTGCATGGCGTGCCTGGGTGGTTCATTCAGTTAAGTGTCAGCCTTCGGCTCAGGTCATGATCCTGGGGTCCTGGAATCAAGTCCCACATCAGGTTCCCTGCTTAGCGAGGAGTCTGCTTCTGCCTCTGCCCCTTCCCCTGCTCGTGTTCTCTCTCTCTCAAATAAATAAATAAATCTTAAAAAATAAATAAATAAATATGGTGCATGGAACTGTTTCAGTCACTCAGAGGATGAAGCCAGGACAAGAGGTGATGAAATCCCAAGAGAATGGTCCAAATGTTAATTTAGTCTGAATATGCATCACTGGGGAAATATTTGACCTTGATCATTTTCAGTTAAGCCAACAACAAACATCCCTTTCTCTGTCTCTCTGTCTCTCTTTCTCTGTCTTTCTTTCTTTGCTTTGAGTGACCCTTCTCTTACATTAAACTTAAAATTACCTGACTAAAAACAAATCCTTTAGGCCTTACCTTGTCATTTAATATTGCTGTTAATTTTTTTTTTGATCTTACATGTTGTGCTCATTCTTTTTTTTTTTAAAGATTTTATTTATTTATTTGAGAGAGAGAGTGAGAGAGAGAAAGAGCACAAGAGGGGGGAGCGGGAGAGGGAGAAGCAGACTCCCCGCCGAGCAGGGAGCCGGATGCGGGACTCGATCCCGGGACTCCAGGATCATGAACTGAGCCGAAGGCAGTCGCTTAACCAACTGAGCCACCCAGGCGCCCATTGTGCTCATTCTTAATTATAAACTGTATCTTATTCCTTCATGAGGACTGCCATATTTAATCTAGCCAGAAAATAACACTATGTAAACAGAGTAAAGAATAAGAAGCTGCTGTAATCTGACAATATCTCAGTAGCAAAATAGAAGAATCCCCTCCATAGTCAGAAAATACATATATACTGGGAAAGATCGCATGCTCTTGCCAGCATATCATTTGATCTGCTTCACTGAGAAAAAAACACAAATATAAATATCAGAAGTTAAATTAAACACATATAAATGATTTCTTACATCAAATTAACTGTAATATTATTTTAATTAAAATATTTTGGTGAAAATATTAGAGTATAAAATAATTACAAAAAAAATAATTGCCTTTCCATGTAAGCAACAATGTAACGTAACAGAGTATAAAGCAAAACAGTTTAAAAAATGTAAAATTGGGGCGCCTGGGTGGCTCAGCCGGTTAAGCGTCTGCCTTCGGCTCAGGTCATGGTCCCAGGGTCCTGGGATCGAGCCCCGCATCGGGCTACCTGCTCAGCGGGAAGCCTGCTTCTCCCTCTGCCCCTCCCCCTGCTCGTGCTCTCGCTGTCTCTCTCTCAGTCTCTGTCTCTCAAATAAATAAATAAAATCTTAAAAAAAAAAGTAAAATTGCTCATCATATGTATGACAATTAAAAATATATATACATATACAAGAAGACACACAAAAAAATATAGAAGCTTTAAAAAGTGTTTTTTTTTAACTTGTGGATTTACATAATATCAGAAAATGATCCATAATAAAATATATTGCATGATTTTCACATCCTATCAAAACCATCTAGGGAAAAATTGAGTAAAAATTAAACTGAGTTGAAATATTTGCAATAAGTAGACCTTTCTACTTACCAGACCTTACTATCACTAAGCCTTATTTATCAATTGGGATATAATATGTTCAAATGATACTTTAGGAAAAAATGATAATAGAATTTACACTATTCATTTTTGTGATAAAATGCAAATTCTCCAAGAAGATACTATTTACGCTTACGGAAATTATAATATTTATAAGTTAATAATATAGAAAGTTTTCAGGAGATATTCTCTTACACTGTGGGCAAAAGTCTATACCAATAAAACTGAGTAAAATGAGACAATTGGTAATATATATTAAATAATCCCATCAGGCATATACTTTGACCTTTTGCTCCATTTCCTATGTTGTGTTTTATCACAGACATCCACATGCATGTGTATGCACATGATTTCTCTGAATTTAGATTATACGTGACTGATTTTTGAATAGTTTATCCGTATTTTTTAAATCATCTACATTATTGTTTTTAACTTGTATTCAAAGCAAGATATAAAAATGAATTATTTCTTCCCTTTGACTCCTACATCGACTATGTCAGTGTCTATGTAGATTTTTATCTCCAAATTATATTTGATACTATTATTTTCCTTCTTTTTTCATTGTTTCTTTCTTAATCCAGGCTCCTACTATTTTTAATTTACACAACAGCTAAATTATTTGCCTCCTGTCTTCATCTCTTCTAACGTTCCAATTCATTTCTGAGAATCTCATCAGTTCAACATGCTGTAAGGAGCCCATGTATGTCCTGGTAAACCAGACAGGTAAAGTCCCTGGCTTCATGTAATTTAACATTAGGTCATTCAGACAATATAGAAGTAAAGAGTTTCAAAGAACAGCAGTGTGCTGAGTGCACTGAGTAACGTATTGTGAATTTAACTAAAAGAATATTGAAATGGATATTAAAGAAAATGAATATTGGAATGGGAAAAATGGATAAAAGGGATTAAGAAGTACAAGCTTCCAGTTGTAAGATAAATAAGTAAAAGAAATGAAAAGTACAGCATATGGATTATAATCAATAATATTGTAATAATGTTGTGTGGTGACAGATAGTGACTACACATATCATGGTGAGCATTGAGTAATTATAGAATTGTTGAATATGTTGTATACCTGAAATATTGTACATCAATTATACTTCAATAAAAAAGTCCCATCAGATAAAAATAAATCCATTGAAAGATTTAATCTAAGCCTTGAAAGATATAAAGGCAGGAAACATGCATACATATTAGCAACTGATTTCATGTACATAAAACAGTATGCCAATTATCTTTATTCTTGAAAGTACTGGTGTGATCAGATGTTTGTCTAGAAATTAATGAGTAAAGAATGAGTGGTATTTGATATGTTTAGAATAAAAATAACAGAATATGCAGGGTTTGATAGGCTATTATCAGGAAATAACGTATATATATATTTTTTCTAAATGCAATGGAAAAATCTTTAAGTGTAAGAGGGGGATGCAGTGGAAACCACTCTAATCCATTTTAACAAATCATTCCCACCCCAAGAAAATACAAGTTCAATTCTGTTAACTTTTTTTGTTAGGCAACATGTATTTTGTGTGTTTATTATTCGTCTAGTTTTTATGCTTAGATTTCCATATCATTCTCAGAAATCATTTAAAACTAATGATAGAATGTACTTTTCAGATGTGGGTGATTTTTTTTTGTTTGTTTGTTTTAAATGAATTCTGTAATAACATTGGTGACCTGTAGGCAAAAATTTCTCCAAATTTAATGTTTTAGTTTTACATTGTTTTGAATTTGTTCACCTTTTTAAGGAAATTCATAATAAATAGGTGACATGATAAGTAACATCCTTTGATTATTTTAGCTTTTCTTTCATCTTTCTTAGTATTCTTTCTTTAGGATATATGACATTTAATTTTCTAAATAACTTTATGGAAACCAAGTATTATATTCATTTATTCTACTGAGGACTTTATTACAGCTATCCTGTTCTTTAACACTTACAACAGGGGCGCCTTGGTGGCTCAGTCATTAAGCGTCTGCCTTCGGCTCAGGTCATGATCCCAGGGTCCTGGGATCGAGCCCCGCATCGGGCTCCCTGCTCCACGGGAAGCCTGCTTCTCCCTCTCCCACTCCCGCTGCTTGTGTTCCCTCTCTCGCTGTCTCTCTCGCTGTCAAATAAATAAAAAATCTTAAAAAAAAAAAAAAAACACGGATACGTTAAGTAGTATAATTGTCTTTTTTTTTTAAATAGTATAGGTTCTTACTTTTGGATAAATTGCACTAAAATGTCACTGAGAATACAAATTAGAGCTTTTATTTGGTAAAATTTCAATTTATTTCTTATGTAACTGTGTTTTGCTGAAGATCATTGACCTTGAAATAAAAATCACAGAATGTCAGGAGCACCCTTCTATGTATTAGATTCACAAATCATTAAATAAAGCCAGTTAGATCTTTAAATTTCCTTGGTTGAATTTTTGGTTTTTTTAACAGATCTGGTGGGAGTGGCAGGCTGAAGGAGACTTCTTACAGCTTTGGGAACAATGAGAAACATGGGCATGGCACCCATGAAACCTTTGAGTTCTCTATCTTTCTCACCATTTCCAGGGGCCATGGGTAAGTTCCTTTCAGTTCTGACCTCCACTTTTTTTTGTATTGAGCTTCAGATCTAATTGGCTTTCCCTGTTTGATGGGAAGCCCTAGCCCTTGGTTCTATCCCCAGATTTCATGTTGAGAACCGCTAGTTGCAGCTGTAGCTGCCCATTGGCTTGAAATCAGTCTGTGGTTTCCGTTCCTTGGGATCTGATGGTTCAATCCTTTCCCCAGACTCCAGATTCCACATAGGGAACTGTTAGTGGTTACCACCTGGAGCTGAACTGGTTCTGGGACCAGACTGGGTTCCATTTGGGCTGGATTGAAGCCAGTGGGAGGTCTCAGGTGAATATTATAAAGATTTTTTTTTATTTATTTATTTGAGAGAGAGAGAATGAGAGAGAGCAAGCACATGAGAGGGGGGAGGGTCAGAGGGAGAAGCAGACTCCCCGCCGAGCAGGGAGCCCGATGCGGGACTCGATCCAGGGACTCCAGGATCATGACCTGAGCCAAAGGCAGTCGGTTAACCAACTGAGCCACCCAGGCGCCCAGGTGAATATTATAAAAGAGCTTACAGAGTTACAAAGTTGCTTACAGAAATCTCAAAAGTCAAAAATGCCACAAAGATTGGAGGGCACAAGTTGAGAGATTAAAGGTTCTTAGAGCACTTGCCACCTCAAGAAGATTACCATGAGAGCCATTAAAGGTATTAATTCGGCTCTTGGAAACCCAGAGGCCTAGCTAAAATAAATGGAATCCTTTACATTCAAAGGGTTGAATGTGCCACATTCCATCACACCTGCATATTTAATATTTCAGAACCATATCCCAGAAGTAGCAGGCCTCTAGCAAAATGACAAGACTTTACTAAAAGTAACCTAGAATTACAATAGCATTGTGAGAAATGCTCCAATTAGGCAGAATGACTCATTTAAGAAATGCATTTAAAAGCAAGGGATCTCACTTTGAACAAACAGAATGATGTGCCTACTTTAAATTGGTATGCAGAAGCTTCCAAAAGGCTTCAAGATTCCAAAATAGCTTTATTAAAAGATCTGTTGCAAATGGTTAATGAAAAATTAAACAAGAAGTACCTAAAACAGATGACCATGGGACAGTCATGACTCCTACTGCCTCCCCCCCCATTCTTTTTCACTTGAGTGCTCACATTTTACTAATTCTCTTTGAACTGCTTCTCCACTCTGAAGAGACTATTGGACAGATACCTTTTAAAATGGAATAAATGAGAGGTGCCTGGGTGGCTCAGTCGGTTAACTGTCTGTCTTCGGTTCAGGTCATGATCTTGGGGTCCTGGGATTGAGCCTCTTTTGGGCTCCCTGTTGCAGGAAGTCAGCTTCTCCCTCTGTCTCTGTCCCAACCCCCTGCTTGTGCTCTCTCTCTCTCTGTCTCATATAAATAAAATCTTAAAAAAATGGAATAAATGAAAATAATAATATTCTCAGGTGTCCTTTATCCCTTGGTCAAAGACTGAACTAAGTGCCAACTAAATTCCATTAAGGAATTTCCTAAGCCTGAGGAGAAACCCCAAAAGTTTTTTGAAGTTTTTTGAGTCATTATCAAGACCTACGACCCTGGGCTGCCAGATATTTATCAGCTTATACACACTTGGTAGGACCTGGTGAAGCCCAAAAATGGATGCAGAAAGCAAGATGAAAAAAACAAATTACAGAAGGTCTAAAATAAAATGAAAATGAATCATGAATCATTATGTTTTGTGAATTGTAGTAAATGGCTAAACCAATAGCCTTAAATATATGAGAAAAAACAGAAATAGTAAAATTTAGGAAATAAACATTTTTCAAGTATAAAATTAAATTAAATTAAGAAAGGAACAATAAAAATAATTTTAAAAGGAAAGTAAAAATTAAAGGGTTTAAATGTAAGAAAATAGCATAAAAGTAAACAGTAAATGCAGTTTTAAATGATTAATCAGAAAAACATGAAAATCCATTTTACTTCTTTTTTTGTAGAAATGATGTTCCACAACAGTACCAAAGTAATGTTTCAACAATGTCTGAGAGTGCAAATAACATTTTGTTAATATTTTTATTTTAATATGTGTGTTATATTTACAAAAAGGAAATGGAATAATTTTTTTTTAAAGATTTTATTTATTAATTTGACAGAGAGAGAGACAGCGAGAGAGGGAACACAAGCAGGGGGAGGGGGAGAGGGAGAAGCAGGCTTCTCGCTGAGCAGGGAGCCCGATGCAGGGCTCGATCCCAGGACCCTGGGATCATGACCTGAGCCAAAGCCAGACTCTTAATGACTGAACCACCCAGGCGCCTCTGGAATAAATTATTTTGAGATAAAATGTCAACACTTTGGTCACTTTTGCCATTTCAATTTATCTAAAACAAGACACATATAATGACTCTAATGTACCTTGTATCACTTTATCATTACTTTTAAAAAATTAAACACATACACACAGTATTTTTTTTTAAAGATTTTATTTATTCACAAGAGACAGACAGAGAGAGGCAGAGGGAGAAGCAGGCTCCCTGCTGAGCAGGGAGCCCGATGCGGGACTCGATCCCAGGACCCTGGGATCATGACCTGAGCCGAAGGCAGACACTTAACCATCTGAGCCACCCAGGCGCCCCACACAGTATTTTTGAAGAAAGTTAAATTGTTTAATATTTATATAGTGTACCCTTATAGTACAGACTACCAAGTAAACAAAAAACTAATTAACAAAATTATATATTTTATACATATTTAAGAATTAACTGTTATTCAATCTATAACTTCCAGGGAATAAAGTATTATAACCACAGTAGGGAAATTCTTGTAGAATTAGCTATGGCTATTTTAAACCCCATGAAAATAAACTGGTTTGTAAGGATTGTAATAGAAGATAAAATATTCACAGGAGCTATAACTCCCAAGGTATCACACTGGTAAAGATTGCACATAAATCCTATGAACCATAGCCATTATGATCAAAAGAGTAACAACCACACTATAAGGTGTCATGAGGTTTTAAAGGAGTTCAGCAGTCTTGCAAACCATATCCATTTGTACTATAAGGAACATGTATCAATATTTGCTTTATGGGATTTATGAGCATATAAGTAGAAAAACATTATATAAATGGAAAATAATTGCAATAATAGTAATATCTTTAAAATTTTAATTATACAAAAATCTCCTCTAATTAACTTATAGAAAATAATACCTCTACCTCTAAACTCTTAAGAATGTTAGCTAAACATATTTCCTTACGCCTGTTATACTATTGCCTATAGTTCTTTTTTTTTTAAAAGATTTTATTTCTTTATTTGAGAGAGAGACACAGCGAGAGAGGAAACACAAGCAAGGGGAGTGGGAGAGGGAGAAGCAGGCTTCTTGCCGAGCAGGGAGCCTGATGTGGGACTCGATCCCAGAACCCTGGGATCATGACCTGAGCCGAAGGCAGATGCTTAACGACTGAGCCACCCAGGCGCCCCGACTATTGCTATAGTTCTGCGGTATATCTATCCCCTCAAACCTTTGAATAAGATCAATACTGTAAATTCAGCAATTAATATTAACTCTTTTTCTTCACAGATGCTACTAGAAGTTATACCTCTTAAGAAACTATCATTTATTGTTAAAATTTTACACATAGCCTTCAGATTTCAGAATCAACATTTATAATCATTAATATTTATTGAATGTATCAATGCTTTATATAATCTAACAGATTTAATTTTATTTACTTTAATGTTTATAATGATATAACTTAATTTATATTTATTATTGCTTTAAGAAATTAATCCGATCTGAGGAAGCCCCTTTCTTCTATCTGTAACAGTTGAATATATTATTTGTTTCATTTTATAAATAAATTACTTTTGACAAGAGATAAAAATGATTCACTGAATAGTTATTTTTTCAGTGTATGAGTTAAATTATAATATGATACTTCCTTGAAGTTTTATGGGCCAGCCATGCCCAGTATTTAAATTTATCTACATCATCAAAAGTACAAAACATTCTTCTAGTCAAAATCTACTTTAAAAAGTTATACTTTTGCCTATTAAAGGTGAAAAATTAAATTAAACACTGCAAAATTATTTACTCCACTAGAATACATTTTGTGTATAAACAAATAATACACTTAACTGTTATTTTTTTTAAAAAAGCTTTATAAAATAACCATATTTTTAAAATGCCAGTCTGTAAAAATTCATCACACATGGCATCAAAAGGATGCATCAATAACTAGGTGAGGACAAGGGAAAAGTGCATTCCAGGTAAAATAACGGGTGCTTATTTCCATTGTTGGAAATAAGGTAATTCCAGGTAAAATAACGGGTCTTATTTCCATTGTTGGCAAATTCAAACAATGGAAATAAGAGCTAAATCCCACAAAACAAGGGAAAACGTGGTAGATAATTAAGCTGGAAGGAATCAATGGTCATCCTGAGTCATGTTAAAGGGTTTATTTTTCTGCAAATATGTTCTCCCATAATGTTCCTTAACATTTATACATGTATTTATGTGGAAAAATTGCACAGAATATTGAATTTGATTCATATAGAAGAATAATGTTCATATTTTCCATGCAGTAAAAGAGCAAAGAAAATCTACAATAGAATGACACATTTACAATACAAGATTTAGCTGAACTCAGGGAAATATTTAGGGAATAAATCATATTTATAGGAAACCATGAAAAATCAGAAGGTATGAAATGAAATTTTTAGCTAAAAAAGACAGTATGAACAATGAAATAAATTCAAAGAAAGTGGAAAATAATGAAATATAAACCAAAAGAGAAGAAAACAATAATATTATCGATTAAAAGCTGTTTCACTGAAAAAATAAGTGAACAATAGAGATATACTTTTAATGAATATCATCAAAGAAAGGAAAAAGAAGATGCGACTTTGAATTAAAAAATAAGCCAAATATATGGATACAGTGGATTATTTTTTAATTAAAAGGGTGGTAACATCTTTGCACCAATAAGTTAAAAAAACTGTTTCATAAGAGTAGCATATAAAAATTGACAATAGTTAATACAGTATGAAAATGATCATATTTTTCTCTTTTTTCATAAAGTGAAAAAAGATTTTCATGAAATCTAAAGGCATTTTGAAAAAAAAGTATTTCTTTAGCATCTAATAAATATAAGACCAAAAATATCTGAAAAAAAAAAAACCCACAATACTTTATATATACTTGGCCGTTTACTTGAATCATTGGTATAAACAAAATTTTAAGCTTCTTATTCACACTCAAAATGGATTTGTATGCATTCTGATATATTGTTTTTATAAAAAATAATTTAAAGATAACTTTAATGGCTTAAGAAGGAAATGTGGAGATAAATATCACATCTTAATTTATCACTTTATACTTACTTAAGAAAATAATTTAGATGTCCAATTTTTCTATGGCATTTTGAGCTCATACATTTACTGAAATTCCATTAAAATAACCACAAACAAGCAATATTAAAAAAAAATTCAATCCAGAACCTGCAATTGGAGCAAAAATATGTAAGACTATTGGGAAGCATTTGAAAATATAAAGTATATATAAAAGGGAAAGAAATGTCAACTAGTACAAACTGGCTTTTGTCTTAACACAAGCTAGAGAAACTGTCTAGAACACCTGGATATTTGCTTTGGTGTGGGAAAATGTTGACATTACTCTCACAGAAAAATGAAACAGGAAAAATTAAACTATTAGCTTTTAAAAACTATCAAATAATGTGTGAGATAGTGATCTTTATTTTATCCTTATAGTCCTGGAGGGATATAAATTTTAGCATGGTGTCATGAAAGGATAACTACCTCCTGGTTTAGTTACCTCAGTAATTATCTAAATGTTTGTAACTATCAGTAGTAGAAGAGGTACTAAACAAAGAGATATCCGTACTATGGGATACTATACAATGTTAAAAATCAATAAAATTAATCTTTGTATTAGTTTCCTAGGACTATCATAACAAGGTACTACAGATTGGGTGGCTTAAAAAACTATTCCCTCATAGTTCTGGAGGCTAGAAGTCTGAGATCATGGTTTTAGCAGGATCAGTTTCTTCTGAGGTTTATAGGTGGCTGATTTCTCCCTGTGTCTTCACATGGTCTTCCTTCTGCATGTGTCTGGCTAACTTATTTATAAGGGCCCAGTCATATTGGATCAGGGTCCATTCCAATGACCTCATTGTAACTTAATTATCCCTTTAAAGATCCTATTTCCAAACACAGTCACTGAGGTATTTGGGTTAAGACTTCAACACACTAATTTTGGTGAGATACAACTCAGCTAATAACATACTTCAACATGCAGTAACCTCTGTCAGATAAGACATGGATGGGGGGCGCCTGGGTGGTTCAGTCGTTAAGCGTCTGCCTTTGGCTCAGGTCATGGTCCCAGAGTCCTGGTATCGAGTCCCACATCGGGCTCCTTGCTCAGCAGGAAGCCTGCTTCTCCCTCTCCCTCCCCCCTGCTTATGTTCCCTCTCTCGCTGTGTCTCTCTCTGTCAAATAAATAAATAAAATCTTAAAAACAAAAACAAAACAAAACAAAAAACCGTGGATGGGGTATTTGGGTGACTCAGTCATTTGAGCACCCAACTCTTGATTTCAGCTCAGGTCATGATCTCATGGGTCATGGGATCTAGCCCTGCATCATGCTCCATGCTCAGCAGGAAGTCTGCTGAAAGATTCTCTCCCTCTGCCCATCACCACCACCCCCTCAAATATGTAAGTAAATCTTTAAAAGAAAAAAAAAAAGATAGGGGCACCTGGGTGGCTCAGTGGCTCATTAGTTAAGTCTGTCTTCAGCTCAGGTCATGATCCCAGGGTCCTGGGATTGAGTCTGGTGTCAGGCTCCCTGCTCATCAGGGAGCTTACTTCTCCCTTTCCCTCTGCTCCCCAGCCCACTCGTGCCCTCTCTCTCATTAATAAATAAAATCTTAAAAAAAAAAGATAAAATGTGGAAAATCAAGTTAATAAAATTTTGCACAGTATTATACTGAATATGTTAAAAATACTCATTTTAAGTGATGACCAAAGGAGTTTTAGTGATTATTTTAACATTTTAATTTTATAACATTTATGTATTTTATGTGTAATTAAAAATCATAAAAAATCACCAATCACAGCTTCTGAAGTTATTAAAAAATAATCTACATAAATAAAAAAGTGATATTAGAAATGAAAACTAGAATAAACTCTAGTGAAAATACTATTGGCATCAAATATAGATTATTCAAAGGCAAATTGTTAAGAGGTAAAATCAGTAACTCTTTTAAGATATAAACAAAAATATGGAATGGCCATACACTTTTATGGCTCTTACTTTAAATGGTGTGATGATGAATTTAGTCTATAAACAAATAGGTCCCAGAAAAGTAATAATTTATTCAAATTAAATTCCTTTCTCAACTCTGCTGTAAGAATAGTAATAAATTCAATATCCTTGCAGTGATAGATTAAATAAGGGCCCCAAAGATATCAACATCCTAATCTTTGGAACCTATGAAAATGTTAATTCACATGGCAAATGAGACTTTGCAAATGTGAATAAATTAAGGATTTTGAGATGGGGAGATTATTTTGGATTATCCAGGTGGGCCCCGTATAATCAGAAGAGTCCTTTACAGAGGGAGATACAGTGATAATGTGATTAAGAAGCAAAGAGAAAGGGGCGCCTGGGTGGCTCAGTCCTTAAGCGTCTGCCTTCGGCTCAGGTCATGATCCCAGGGTCCTGGGATCGAGCCCCGCATCGGGCTCCCTGCTCAATAGGAGGCCAGCTTCTCCCTCTCCCTCTGCCCCTCCCCCTGCTTGTGTTCCCTTTCTCGCTGTGTCTCTCTCTGTCAAATAAATAAATAAAATCTTAAAAAAAAAAAAAAAAGCACAGAGAAAAAGGTGATGTGATGATGGAAGCAGAGAAAAATTTGAAGATGCTACCTCCCTGTTGGCTCTCAATAAGTAGGTAGGAGCCATAAGACAAGAAGTAAGAACAGTCTCTTGAAGCTGGAAAGGGTAAGGAAACAGATTCTCCCCTGAAGCCTCCAGAGTGAACTAACCCTACCAATAGTTTGGTTCTGGACCACGGAGATGGATGTATTTCTGACTTCCAGAACTACAGTTTAATAAATTTGTGTTGTTTTACCACTAAGTTTGTGGTAGTTTATTATAAGTACAATCATCAATTAGTGCACTCAAAAATTGAAATATACCCCTTTTTGAAGGCCATATGAAAATGAAGGTGCCCTGCCCCTTACTTAGGAACACTGGGGAGAGTCCTTAATTTCTAGTCAATCATGGAAGCTTCTGAGTCGCTTTTCAAATCTGATAACTTGTGGTTCTTTTCTCCTGTCATTTCTTGAATTGAACTGAGAAACCTTCAAAATGGCTCTACTTCAAAACCTATGCTCTAGAGGCGCCTGGGTGGCTCAGTTGGTTAAACGACTGCCTTCGGCTCAGGTCATGATCCTGGAGTCCCGGGATCGAGTTCCGCATCGGGCTCCCTGCTCGGCGGGGAGTCTGCTTCTCCCTCTGACCTTCCTCCCTCTCGTGCTCTCTGTCTCTCATTCTCTCTCTCTCTCAAATAAATAAATAAAATCTTTAAAAACAAAAACAAAAACAAAAACAAAATCTATGCTCTAGCCACTCTAGATAAACCGTAAACCATTCCTTCAGAGGTTATATTGCTGATGTGGGTACAAAACCTGACTCTGTGTTCAGCTCTGAATCTTGAAAATAGTCTCTGCGTGTTTTCTGCCTTACTTTTTTTTTTTTTAAGATTTCCATCAACAACATATTCCAATATTCCAATATTCCTCCTCTAGGATTTATAGTCTAATCCTTTGATTTACTGAATAGGAATAAACCCATGTAATTTCTTATTGGTTTGTACAAGGACTTCAAAGCCGAAAAAAAATCTTTTGAACTAGACTAATAGGAACAACTAACACATATTCTTAATCCCAGGGATATTGAATTTGTTGCCATAGCACTAGGGACAGGTGAGGCACATGCCACAATTTTGTTACATGGTTGAAGTTTATTTGCATCATTTATTATGAGTCTGAGAATTGATGCAAACGTTCTCCTACCTCATGGATCATCAAGCAAATGAGGATGGCTTTGCCTGAATAGACTTTGTCTATTTTCTTCTTAACTGATTTAAGTAAAATTTAAATAAACACATTTCCAGACTTCAGGCTTATTTTGAGCATCCCATAGAAACAAATCTATAGGAAGAATCCAAGAGCTAGATACCATCTCCTAATTCTTTGCTCTTCATATTTGTATGTTTAAAAGTCACCACCTGGACAGTGCTTGTTATGCATAGCATCAGGAGTACTTTAAATAAAATAAATTGTCTTCATGTTTGAACTGCTAAAGTTTCCTTCTCTAGTGATCTCATATAGTTATTGACTCAGAATCCTAGGTATCATAACAGAGTTGAATTGGGGTGGACACTGAGTCATTGAGGGTTAATATTCAGGACTTCTGGATTTGAAATTCTTCAACCTTAAATCATGTAGCCAAGCACAGTGCAGTCATGACATTTCAACGATATTTAAGAAATGAGTTTATTGTATTATGAGTGTTGCTCAGCTGGTAAAACAATTTCAGCATCTTCTTTAAATAGTAATTTGAAAATGTCTTACTAATAAATCAATCTAAAACATATCAACGTCTTGTGAAAATTTATATTTGTATATTTTTCATCAAAGTAGCATCCTTAATGAGATGAATGATGGACTGAGCAACCAATTTTATTATTAATCTTTCATTCTGACATCCCATTCTATTTATTTCAATTATGATACTTCATGGATATTATGAATTCTTCATATGATGTATTAGTTTAAGAATTTTTAACAAGATAAATTGTACTGAAAAGAGGACACTATTATTATGAAAATTCCTTAAGCTGAGGGCAGAAATTCTGATATAAATTTTTCAAAGTAAATCAACCATATTTTATATTTGTTGGTCATTCTTAAGACAATGTTTTAACTAGCTTTTAAAATAGTAAAACAACTCATTAAATTCATGGGGTTTTTTTTGTTATTATTAAAAGTCAGTTTATGGTACAAAAAAATAAAGTAGCAAAACATAATTTAAGGATTGTCCAATGCAATTAAATTAAACAGTTCAAATTCATAGAATGCATTTATCTTTCATACTGACATGAAATTTACCAAGAACTGAGGAAAAATCAAACAATATTTACTAAAATTACAAGCATTTAAATAAAATGATAAAAAAATAAAGTGATAGAATTTTCCATGTAAGTGTCTTTTTCACTTTGTAGTTACTTCTGTTTTCTGAGTTTCACCTTTTCACGCATGGAAAATATGAATGCAAAGTTAATCAATGCTTATAAAATGAAAATATTTCCAGTAAAGAAACTTGACTATTTCAAATATGATACATATTTGTGCATGTAATGAAGTCATTAATTTTGCTGTTATCACTATTACTTAATATCGTCTTGTTAAGACAAATGGATTAAAAGAATAAATTTAATATGAGGTCATGACAGTAGAGAGAAGTGTATATAAACATTAGTATTTGTATAGGCCATTATTACTTACACAAGAACAACAACAAAAAACAAACAGGGGCACCTGGGTGGCTCAGTTAAGCAACTGCCTTCGCCTCAGATCATGATCTCAAGGTCTTGGGATCCAGCCCCACGTAGGGCTCGCAGTGGAGAGTCTGCTTCTCCCTCTCCTTCTGCCCCTCTCCCCTGCTCCTGTGTGCTTGTGCTCTCTGGTTCTCCCTCTCAAATGAAATGAATAAGTAAATAAATAAATATATAAAAATAAAAACTTTAAAAAACAGAAAAATCTATCACAAATTCATTCAAATTGCAAAGCAAGTTTTATCACAAATCCATTAAAATTGCAAAGCAAATTTGTAATTGTTGTCAACGGCAAAAGTACCACAATTCTTCCCATCCTTGTCTGCATGCCCTTTACAATGTGACTTTGCAACTTCTCCCATGAGTATGTTGGGCCTACATTTTTGCCTCTTGGGTCATGGTTTGGTCAGATACTAGATTTGACCAATGAGTCAAGAGCAAATGAGATACATGAAGAAACTTGAAAAGCAGTTGTACATTAAAAACTTTCTTGCTGTGCTTAGGCTAGCCTGCTGGATGGGGAGAGATACACTGCCAAGTTGTCCCCATTGCTTCAACTGATATGAAGCTAACCAAGAGAAATTTGTAAGTAAGGTTTTCATAAAAATGTTCAGCCCAATCAGCTGAACTTGGAGGTCAGACAAGTTGGACCCTACGAGCATCTTTTGTTGTCAGTGTTCTGGATTTTGGTCATTCTAAATAGGCTTGTGGTGGTATCTCATTGTTTTAATTTGCATTCCCTAATGACATATGGAGCATCTTTTCATATGTTTATATGCCGTCTGTACATCTTCTTTGATGAAGTACCTATTCAGGTCTTTTGCCCATCCCACAATTTTGATAAGTTGTGTTTTCATTTTAGTTTAATTAAAAATACTTTTAGTTTCAAAGATTTTTTCTTTGAGTCATGTGTTGATTTAGAAGTGTGTTTAATGTTCAAGTATTTAGGGGATTTTCCAGCTTTCTTTCTGTTATTGATTTCTAGCTTCATTCCACTGTGGTCTGAAAGCATAGATTGTATAATTTCTATACTTTGACATTTGTTAAAGTATGTTTTATGGACCAAGGTGCAGTCTATCTTGGTATATGTTCCATGTGCACTTGAGAAAAATGTGCCTTCTGTTGTTGTTGGATGAAGTAGTCTTAGATGACAATTACATTCATTTGCTTAATGGTGCTCTTGAGTTCTGCTATGTCTTTACTAATTTTCTGCATTTTTGATGAAGGAATGTTGAAGACTCTAAGTAGTTTCATCAATTTCTCCTTGTAGTTCTGTTTTTGACCTCATGTATTTTGATGTTCTGTTGTTAGGCACATACAGATTAAGGATTCTTAAGGCTTCTTGGGGAGTTAACCTTTTTATCATTATGCAGTACCCCTTTTATTACTGGTATTTTTTCTTGTTTCTATGTTAATATTGTTACTTCAAGCTTACTTCTGATTAGTGTTAGCATGGTATATTTTTCTCTATCCTTTTATCTTTAAAATATGTCTCTTTATATTTAAGGTGAATTTCTTATAGATCTCATATAATGGGGTCTTTTTTTTTAATTAACGGAGAATCTCTCTCTTTTAATTGGGGGTATTTAGACCATTGATATCTAGTGATTATTGATCTGATCCATTAATATCTACTATATTTATAACTGTTTTCTATTTTTTCCTTTGTTCTTTGTTCCTATTTTTTGTCTTCCTCTTTTTTCTGACATTTATGTTTCTTTAAAATATTTTATTTATTTATTTAGTGCAGGGGGAGGAAGAGGGAGAGAAAGAATCTCAAGCAGACTCCCTGCTGAAGGCTCAGTCCCACAACTCTGAGAGTAAGACCTCAGCCAATCAAGAGCCAGATGCTCAAAGGACTGAGCCACCCGGGTGCCCCTGATATTTATACTTTGAGTATTTTATATAATTCTACTTTCTCTTGTTTTTTTAGCATATCAATTGTACTTTTTTTTCTTTTTGACTTTAGTGGTTGTCATAGATTTTGCAAAATACTTATACAATTAATTCAAGTACACTTTCAAATAACACTATACTATTTCATGGGTAGTGAAAATACTTTATAATAAATATTCCTAATTCCTTCTTCCTATCCCTTGTATCATTGTGCATTATATATACACATAAACATATGCAATCAAATACATTTTCACTATTATTTTGAATAGGTTATCTGTTAGATTAATAACAAATAAAATAGTTTTTATTTACTTTCACTTATTCCTTCTCTAATACCTTTCCTTTCTTTAATGTGGACCTGTGTTTCTAATCCAAATCAATGTTCTTCTCTTTGAAGAACTTAGGAACATCTTTTAACATTTCTTCCAAAGCATGTCTACTCGCAACAAATTTATGTTTTTTTTGTTGTTGTTGTCTGAGAAAGTCTTTATCTCTACTTTTGAAGGATAATTTCTCAGGAAACAGAATTCTATATGGTAGTTTTATTTTCTCAACACTTTAAATATTTCACTCCACTCTCTTTGCTCCTTGAATGGTTTCTGAGAAGTCCAATGTAATTCTTATGTTTGCTCCTGTTTAGGGAGGATTTCTTCTTTCAAGATATTTTCTTTATCTTCGATTTTCTGAAGTTTGATTATTTGATTATGAATGCCTAGGTTTTGGCATTTTTCCTTCCTGGTGTTCTTAGAGATTCCTGGATCTGTGGTTTGGTACCTGACATTAATTTGAGAAACTTTAAGCCATTATTTCAAATACTCTGTTCCTTTCTTTCTTACTTCTGCTTCTGGAATTCCATTACATGCAAGTGATATTTTGTAGTTGTTCCACTGTTCTTGGATATTTTCTCTCTCTTTTTTCTCCCCCAATCTTTTTTCTCTTTGCTTTTCAGTTATGCAATTTCTACTGACATTATTTTCAAACTCGGAGATTCTTTCCTCTGTCAGGTCTAGTCAACTAATGAGCCTATCAAAGGTATTGCTTACATCTAATCCAGGGTTTTTGATCTTTAGCATTTCTTTTTTACTTTTACTTAGATTTTTTTTCTCTCTGTTTACATTATCCATATATTCTTGTATGCTATCTACTTTATTGATTAGAGCCTTGACATATTATATATAGTTGTTTTCGATTCACAGTCTGGTAATTCCAACATCTCTGCCATATCTGAATCTGGCTATGATGCTTGCTCTGTCTCTTCAAAATGCTTGCTTGGCCTTTTAGCATGAGTGTTTGAATTGGTAGGCTGATCAGACATCATCCTCACCAGTGTGGCTGGGCATCATTCACTCTATTGAAGGCCTGAATAAAACAAAAAAAATGGGGAAGGTAGGGTAAATTCTATGTCTGCGCTTGAGCTAAGACATCAGTTTTCTCCTGCACTTGGACATTACCACTCCTGGTTCTTGGGCTTTGAATGCTGACTGGGAGATAACACCATTCACCCCCATTTTCAAATTGATATAGACAACTTTTAGGAAAAACAGTCATAATCTACTTTGCCAAGCATCTTTCATAAATTCATCTAATAAACAAGTTTCACAGAGAAGTTGCTCTTTGTATGCTTTTATCAATAAGGGTTTCTAACAAAATATAAGTGAATAATTTTGTTCTGATATATGGCTCCTGGTTGGGGCATATAAAATACAGTTGAGAAATTATTCTGTGTGCACACCACTATTTCTGTTTATTAATGTTTTTATTAAACTAATTAATGTAATCAACATTTCAAGTTCACAATTCTCTTTTTAGTCTTATCTGTGTGATCAATTACCATACGTTAAAACAGAGCTATTAAGAGATAAAAGTGATACAATGGTTTTATATTCTTAAATAGTGGTCTCTGTGTTTAATCTGAGTGAAGAGGGCTGAGTCAGAGTGAAATCAGCTGTCATCTTAATCCTCTCCCTTGGAATCGATCAATGTCTGGCTAGAAATTTGAAGATTATCAGTCACAGAGGAACCAAGATACCCTTTGGTCACTCTCCCATTCCCCAAATTAGCATCCTGAATGATTCTCTCCTAGATAGGAGGTTCCATTTTGTCTTTTTTAACAGTATGACATTTATTATGCTGTCTTCCCATTGAGAAGCCTAGGCATATCTGCTGCTTTTATGAGTGTCCAAACTAAACATGAGATGGTACTGGAAGTGACCATGGGGAAACAAATTTAGATTCATTGGAGTTTATGTTCTCAACTCAAACAGAAACACACACACACACACACAATAAGATAACCAGCACTGAAATAATTTGTTACTATCCTCACAGGGAAATCTTTTATGATCATGTGAAATAATAGTTCAGTTGAATATATAAGTCCCATCTTTTTGTTTCCCAGAAATCTTACTCAAAGCATGCTTTAAAGGTATCTGTATCAATATCTATCTACATAGATATTGATATAGATAGATATAGATAAATATAGGTATAGGTATAGATATATAGATATAGATATATAGATATAGATATATAGATATATAGATATAGATAGATATAGAATCCTCCCATCAATATTTAGAGCATGCATGTGTGGTGAAATAATCCCTCCACCCCCAAATTTTTCACATCCTGACACCAGAATCTGTAAATATATTGTTACCTTACTTGGCAAAAAAATTGCAGAGGTGATTAAATTAAAATATTGAGATGTGGATAATATCAAATTTGATACCTAAGCCTGTGCTATGAAACTACAGGCAATTTGCAATTCCTCTTTTTGTTCAAATTAAAATAATATCATACATTATATAGCATATAATAAATAATAAAAAATAAATATCTGCTTTAAATACTTATTTTCCTTAAAGTTGACCACTCACTTTAAGTTTTGAATATAACAAGAGATTAAACATATTTCTAAATACAGAATTTAGTATTAATTCTATAAAATATTGTTATCACTACAATTGTGATTATGCATCTCTTAGACTTTTTCGTTTCTTCCAGTTATATTGGAAAAATTAATCACAAGGTATTTCTCTAAGAAAAATACAAAATGTATTTATTCATTTGAAATCTATTTACTTCTTATGATTGTGCAATATCCCCTGGATGCAAAACTGTGCTTCAAAACATTGTTTCATGCATTTTAATACTTCAGGTAGGTCTTATGTCTAAGGAACATGCATATGTATGTTTAGTCCTTGCAGTCACACTTAAATCTCTGGAAATCCAGTGAAATATATAGTTAGCATAATTAGCATCTTATTTATCTTGAAGTAAATCAGTTTGTTGACAATATAAATTTTTATTTACATCATATTTAAAAAGGCTGAATATCACAAACTACTTTTTAAGTAAATTTTTAGCCACAAAGCCAGTCATTATTTTATTAAATTCTTATTTAATCAAACATACATTACTGCATAAAAAACTATACAATTGTAAAATTATAATTGTATAATTATAATAAAAATATACCTTATTTTGGAATTTGCCAATTTCAAGTGTCCTCTGCAATTCAATCATATCATGATATCAGGGAAATAAAATAGGACTTGTGCCTGAGAGAGAGAGAGAGAGAGAGAGAGAGAATCTCATCTCACTTGCTTCCACTTCAGCTATTTTCATTTTTATAAGCATTTCTTTTTGGTAACCTTTCTCTTTTGCACATTTAGAAAATATGATTTCAGTTTTTGTCTTATTTCACTTACAAAAGAAAACAAAAATTAATTAGTTTTCTGGCTTCTATTATTCACATTTAGTAGTTTACCTCATTCCAAGAGAAACTGCCCATGGTTCAGCTACACAGTCTCTATACAGTTTTTCAGCTGTGTCTATCCTTCAACAAACAATTGACTAGCAGCTTTAAAGTGACTGTGGATTTGTCATCCACCAGGAGCCACCCATTCATTTTAAATAAGAGAAACATCTCTTCGGTCTGCATTGTGTTTCTTCTTCCACAGAGATGGCATTTTTCAACATACTAGATAGATTGCTCAAATTGTTATCAGAGAGAATCAATTCATCTGTGACAAACCAAGATCCATAAAAGAGTTAAGACTCACACTACCTGTCTCTAATCCAATAAGAAAGGTTGGGTTTATCTTTCACGGATGAGAACAAAGAAAGTAACTGACCCATGAAATGAGAAATGTAACTGAATAACTTCTGGATGTGAAAGGACAAAAGTTGTTGACCGAGTATCACAAAACCTTGAACACATAATAATATGGTGCAGCGAGGGAGGTGAGGCATCCAAAATGCCTGAATTGGTCAAGAAAATGTGATGTAATTTTTATATAGGGTGAATTAATTAAAATGTCACTAAGCTCTGGTAAAAATAATTAACTTTCCAGGACTTACTTTAATTTACATTCACACTTGCATTCACCTATCTATCTATCATCTATTTATCTATCATTTATCCTTGAACAAATATGTTTTTTTGTGTAGCACTAGGGATATGAAAATGATCATCTTTCAGAATTTTAAATATGTAAATTTGCCTGTACATTTATACTCACCTGAATTAAAAGAATAATATTGAAAATAACACTAATAGTGTAAACACATCCGATCTTTTAAAGTCGCCAAGCATACCTCTAGTGATTTTACTCATAAAATTTGTTTAATCTTCGGAAAAGTTTTATGCAGTAAAGAAGCCATTTTTTCCACATTTTACAGTTGAGAAAACTGAGGAATAGAAAGTTTCAATAACTTTTCCCAGGTCACTGAACCGGTAACCTGTGGAAAGAGTTTTTAAACACTGGAAGTCTGAATTCAGAGCACGGGAATTTAACCACTGTGATATATCACACTTCAGGTTGACTATCATCAATTCTGGAGTTAAAATGAATAATGGAAACTATTATTTAATCTGCATCTGTTCCAATGGAAAAAAAAATTCACTCTACAGGATACTCCTAGAAAAATATATAGCACCAACAAATTCTCAGTAATTGTTGAGGGAAAACAAAACAAAAATTGAATGGCTGGATAAATAATTCTTAAAAATGAAAATCAATCATTTTCAATAATCATGAATCCAAATAATATTCCAACCAATTTCTGGACAGCTCTGATAGAATGCAATTGCTTACTTTGGAAAAGATCTGGCTCCTATAATTTAACTCAGTGATCATAATTTTATTCTCTATTTTTCATACAAGCTTTTTCTAAAATTTGAAGAATTTTTTTTTAAAGATTTTATGTATTTATTTGACAGAGACACAGCGAGAGAGGGAACACAAGCAGGGGGAGAGGGAGAGGGAGAAGCAGGCTTCCTGCTGAGCAGGGAGCCCTATGTGGGACTTGATCCCAGGACTCTGGGACCATGACCTGAGCTGAAGGCAGACGCTTAACGACTGAGCCACCCAGGTGCCCCTGAAGAACTATCTTAAGTCTTCATTTCCATTCTGAATTTGTATAGATGCCTCATTCTCTTAAGAGTATTATATTTTTTACAGTATAAACTTATTTTAATTTATAAAATATATTAACTTTCTGCTATGTGGTCAGTCACCCATGTAGCTTTAAAATGTGATTACATTTTATATGTAATGTTCTATTATATGATATATTGAAATTTTCCATATTATGAAATAGATATTATCAAGAAACCTCCCTTTGCAACATTCTAGTCATTAGCCTATCCCAAAATAACCACTATTTCAGTTCTAACACCATAGATTAGGGTGCCGTTTTGCTTATTTTAAAAGTCTGTGTGCATGTATTTGTGTGTGTGTGTGTGTGTGTGTATACGTATAGTGATGTTGAGGTAGTGATATATATACTACACATATATTGTATATATATATCACCATTTTGTATCTAGTTTCATTAGCTAATACTATTTCATAAGATTCAGCTATGCTGTTATGTTGTTTGGGTAGTAATAATTCCTTCTTATTGCTATATAGTATTCTATTTTATATGTGCATCAACATTTTTAATTATTTTAGATTTTGTGGGCATTTGGGTTGTTTCTCAATTGGGAGTAATAAAAATGGTTCTACAAACATTTTTGTCGTTTTTTGCTAAATATATGAACAAGTTATTTTGGATATTTCTCTTGGCATATATATATTTATAGAAGTTAAATTTCTGTCTCGCAGCGCTGTATATGTTTAGCTAATAATAAATACCAATAAAAAAGATTTCCACACTGGCTGTAAAAATTTATACTCCCAACAGAAGAGTATTAGAATTATAGCTGTCACATATTCTCACCAGCACTTAATATTAATGTCTGATTTTTCAATAATAGAACATGGATTATGGTAAGTGCCACATTGAGGGTTTAACTTACTTTTCTTGGATGACTAATGAAGTTGAGTACCTTTTTATGTGTCTATTGATCATTTTGAAATCCTGTTTTATAAAAACTCATTCTAAATCTTCTGCCAATTTATAAAGTTTCTGCATTTTGCTATTTGATTTGTTAAAGTTCTTTGTATATCTTATAAAACGACACTTTACCAAATATATGCGCAATCATCTGTCTTTTAATGGTGCCATTTAATGCAAAGCAACTGTTTTTTTTTATTGTATATATTTAAGGTGTACAATTTGGTAAGTTGATATACATATGCATTAGGAAATAATCTCCACAATCAAGCTAATAAACATGTTAATTGCCTTACATAGTTAGCTTTTGTTTGTTTATTTTCTGCTGAGAACACTGGGGATCTATCCTCTTAGCAAATTTCAAGTATACAGCAAAATGTTGTTATTTATAATCATCATTCTATATATTAGATCTCCAAGACTTATTCATCTTGCATAACTGACATTTTGTTCCCCTTGGCCAACATTTTAATCTTAATGTAATCCAATATATAGTCTTTCTTTAGAAATAACACTTATTTGTGTTCTATTAAAAATGTTTGCCCAGTCCACTTTAATGTATCAAAGGCAATATTTATGGACCCTTGTAGCTATGAAATTTTTATTATGTGTTATACTGTTTTAGTAGCAGAATGCAATTTGGTGATTCTCTAAAACACATTCATTCATTCCAAAACTAAACCTTTCTCACTCACGAATTCTCAGCTTTGAGCTAACCATAGTGACACACACTATATCTTTTAAAAAAGTTTGAGAACTATTTCTTCCTTTTGGTAAGTATTTCAAATTTGCTAAATTTTAATTTTATTAACATGCAGCATTACAATAAAAAGTGAAGAAAACACTCAGAAATTACAAGCATGATATTTTCTTTCTATTTTACAACTAACTTGTATGACCTCAAAATGACTGTGTCCACCTTTCATCAGCAACTAGAGGTACCACGTTTTTTTGATCCACTTCTGAACTAATTTGAGTGGATTGACTAGTTGGTATATGCAAATGTTCCATGCCCTCTCCAGTATACAATAGTTCACTGATTTTGAGAAATGCAATTAGAAGCCAGTGTGTTGGTTTAAAAATGTCCTACAATAACATTGTTTTTATATTAAAGGGAACATTCTAAAATCATACAGTTATAAAATCATATATATAGCCTCGTAACACAGTATGGCCCCTTAACCTTGGTGTTCCTTGCAAGTTTGACTTTAAAGAATCAGTCATTTTTATGAAAACATGTGTATTTAAATGAATATGTATGTGAGTATATTTATTCTTCAAAAAGAGTCCATAAATATCATCCTATTTTGAGAGTATGTGATTCACCCCATAGAAATTAAGAGCAACTGTCCTTGAATAATCTTCCTTATAAAAATAATGTAAAAAATCATAGCAAGGAAATAAGGCACGCTGCTGGTTGCTGCCCGCTTGTTTATGATCACTGTCCTGCTGGGCCTATTTTACATCCTTCCATTTATACTCTCGGAGTGAGCCATTTTTGAACAGTGGTAAATAGAAATACAGAACAGCACTTCTTAATTCTTCCACATTTTAACATTTAAAAAGTTTATAAGTGTCTTGTAACTAAAAGCCACTGTAATTTTCCCACAGTGGCTATTATTAAGCCCTTTGGTATACATGTAGCTTAAAACAAATTATTAAAATGGAAAATCCTAACTATCCACCGATGTTGGTCAAATAAATATTATTTTCTTTCTTTTAGGTATCAGTTTAAGATGAATAAAGCTGAGATATGTGGAGACCCAGTAAAGGAAAGGAGTGACTGACTGACTTAATTTATATTCTAGGTTTATATAACTAGTTTTCAAATACTAAAATTAAGCAAGTATATCACATTAGAGTAATATGTTGACAGCAGAGAAGCTGGGTGCAGGATTTGTAGACATATTTACCATTTTTATGTAAACATAAAAATATATTAAACTTTAAAATAAAAAAATGAAACCCTGACATTAAATACAATCTCGTGCAAAATTAAGATCTATGGCTGAAAATGTGCAAGGGTACAGGAAGGGGAAGGGTTGGGAGTGTTATCAGAACACCATGAAATTATCTTTAAGCAACTTATATGGCATTTGCAACTTTCAAGTTAGACTATTCTATAGGTGAAAGAAATGTTAAAAGAAAAAAAAAAAAGATTTTTTTTTCCATGCATGCTGATCATTAGCTTTTGATGACACCTAGTACATTTATTTTTTAATAGACTTATAAAATGCGTGTTAATCTCTACTGAGTATTTTGTGCAAGAAGAGTCAATAGTGAAATAAACCAAACCCACCCCTGCCCTAAGAAACCTTAGACTAGTGGGAAACCCAGTAAACCATAAAATAAACATGTAACCAAATGTAAATTTGCATCTTTGTAGATGCTGTAAGGAAAATGTATTCATGGATATAAAATTATGTAAGTGGTTTAGAAGGAAAGGAGTTTTTCCTTTTATGGAAAACCACAAATTGTTCTTTGAAGAAAATTAGTAATGATCTGACTGTGTATCTGTAGAGAGATTACTGATATGAGCTAGAAGTGGACTTTCAGGGTATCTTGGTCCATTAAGGGCTGGCACAGAAAGAGTAAAGAAGGATCATATTCCCAGTAAGCAGAACAGTGAGCAGTTCATTTCACTGCCCCTTTTTTCCCCCAAGGATAGATGGTCTGGAAATAGGATATAAAATGATAATATTTTGGCAATAATTTACAAAAATAGTCTGGGACTAAATAGGAACATATGGAAGTAGGCTTTAAGAAGATATATGTGGATGATTCTTTTGAAAGTGTTTCAGTCTTAAAATATGTGTCCCATTGTCAAGCAAGTGACATCTGATATAACCTCCAGAGGAAGAGTCCCACTCCTCCAGGGGCAGCAGTCCCTGATGTCAACCCACTCACACAACACTGGATGAAAGGAAACTTTACTCTCATAGAAAAGAGACAGAACAAAATCAGATTCAACAGTGGGTATTGGTCTTTAATGGCCAGTGGGTCTCATCCCATGGCCAAGGCAAGATCATGATCTGCATGCACCTGTCACGCTGCAAGCAAAGAACCCTATTCCTTCCTTCCCAGGAACAACACTGGGGCTGACGAGGTGCCATATGATGCACATGCTTAAGCAGAACAAAGGAGAACATTAAGTCTGAAACAAGGAAAGATATTCACACACAAAGCAACAAGCCCAACATAGGCTGTGAGGGGTTTCTGTCTATGTAAGAAAGTGTTACCAACTCAGGGTCCATTCTACATGGCTAAGGAGATGTCAAAAAACTATTTGCATGAGACTGCTTTCCCCATCACCCATGTAAATGCTTTCCAAAGGCCCTACTGCAAGAGGTTCTTAATAATCTGTCCTGTGGCTATCAATCAACTTCTTTCATGATACAAGGATTTGAACAATGGGTCCATGAGGAGTGTTGCCAGGATTGCTGAAAGATTGACTCTACAGGTGTTCAATATTATGTACTTCCCTCCAGAAAGTCTGGCCCGGGAATTGCCAATTCTAAGTGCCCAACATGGATCCCACTCCATGATACCTTAACCTAAAGGGGTTAGTCATTTCCTTTATAGTGGTTAATGACACTGGGTAGGAGATGAGAGGACGAACAATCATCTATTCTGCTGAATAGCATATGTGTATCAGATTTCAGTTTCCTACTTCCATTAGTTGCTACTTGTAGTCTCACCATCTGTGGTATCCCACACATGAACAAAAGGTGGGATTCATAAGAAAAATGTAAAGTCAATTCCCATGGATTAAATGGTTACTATGTTAAGTTATACATCAGAAGAACCTGGATCTATACAATGGAAATCGGTCTCTTAAAGACTTGATTACAGTGCCATCTGGGGGAAAATGCACCTTTGGAGTGTGGACTATTGTCCAAAAGGAAATTTTATATACCCTAAGTCAATACTTGTTCCATTTCTTTCATCACCAAAATATGCAGGAACTGAAACCAAGGAGATGACGCTACTTATAATTAAACTTAATGATCTACTTATGAGTTTTGACATCTTCCTCAAGACTGTGAGCCCTGCTGAGTTAGTATTTTTTTAATGTCCAAACTAGAATCTGTCTATCGGGTACACCAGAAATTGGTACTTGTACTTGCTGGGTTTTTTTAATTGTTTGTTTTATATTTGGTTTTTGCTGGAGATGTTCTTCATACCAAGAGGAAATCATTAAAAAATAGAATATAAAAATGATTACCCTCTGCCTCAAAAATCTAGAAAGTTCACTAGATATACTCTGATAAAATTAAATGAAAGGAGCCCATAATAGGAAATCTCTATTTCTGCATGCAACCCATATTGTCATAATATTCCTCAAAAAATTAAAATCTCAGTGAACTAATCCTTAAATCTCAGCTAAAGGAAGTTATATAATATATTGAAAACTCATGAACCCAGGAGCCAGACCGTACGTGTGCATGAAGTTTCAGTGGAATTCTTTTCAGTAATAATATACACCCCCAAGTAGCCCCATTTCTGCTCAATGGGCTTCAGTGGTTTCTCAACTGAGGCATTTCCAAACTTTGTCTGAACTGGTGATGAATTTAGTATGTGAGCAATCTTCCTGGCAGTTTCAAATGATGGTATAAAAGACTGAGAGAGGGAAAGCCCCTATGATAGGCAACTGAAAAGTAATACTGACAGTGAGTGAGAGGAAATAGAAATAATGGTTTGGATAGCTTTTCTATGCAAAGTTCTTCATGAAGACATGCATGTCAACACACTGTTCTGCACAATTATATGCACATTATAGCTACTCAATACTGTGTGTATGTGTGAACCCACTTGTAATTGCTGTGCTTACTTCTGAAAAGGATGTTAACTGTTTCTGTAAAGCTATTTGGAAATATATAATACATGCCTTAAAAGAATAACTAAAATCTCTTGATTTAACCTATTATGTATTTCAAGAGTTTTGCATAAATTAGCCAGTGTTTCATCTTTGTAACAAGCCCATGAGATAGGACTATTTCTTATTCAAATTTTATAGATAAGAAAATGGAGCTAGTGGGACACCTGGGTGGTACAGTCATTTAAGTGGCAGACTCTTGGTTCCTGCTCAGGTTGTGATCTCAGGGTCATAAGACTGAGCCCGTGTGGGACTCTGAGCTCAGCAGAGTCCGCTTGAGATTCTCTCTCCCTCTTCCTCTTCCCCTCTTGCTCATGTGCTCTCTCTCTTCAAAATAATGAATAAATCAATCTTTAAGGAAAAAAGAAAGAAAAGAAAGAAAGAAAGAAAGAAAGAAAGAAAGAAAGAAGAAAGAAGGAAGAAAGAAAGAAAAAGAAAGAAAGAAAGAAAAAGAAAGAAAGAAAGAAAGAAAGAAAGAAAGAAAGAAAGAAAGAAAGAAAGAAA